>NC_056725.1:1204710726-1204783124 GCF_019279795.1 Protopterus annectens | reverse complement strand
ATCGGCCCCTTGCATCTTATACCCCTGGCGCACTGACGTCAGGGAAGAAGCGACAGCAACCGACGCCAGACCAGGACTTTGGAATTCAGGCCAACTGCGGGTAGCTTGCCAGCAGGAGAACCCAAGTGTAATGACTGCAGCAGTGAAACACAATTAACATCTTGTTTTTACATGTTATTTAAAACCCATAATAAATATTGTAAAATCATAGAATACTTACTATTACAAAAACTTTTTGTTTGTATTTATATTCAATCTAAATATCGAAAATTTAGAAAAATCAGACAATGATAGGCACCTGTAAAGGACCCTATCTCATTATATAAATACCATATAAATCCATGATTTGCATAATTAAATATCTAAAAATGTATGTACAACCACTGTAGCAGCCAAAAGAAACTGTAACAACAGAACCACGGCGTTGATTCCTACTGCTAAACGCCAAATGCATAAACAGTGATACTCCAAACTGCAAATATGATCCACTATACGAAAAAACTGAATTAGTTTAAAACCATTTATTAAACACAAATGATTTAGCGCTTTCACCTACAACCATAGTAGGCTTCTTCAGAATAAAAAACATTTACTACACAAAACTTAAATAGTTAAAATTGTTAAAATTGGCGCCAAAAAAAACTCTGTTCCTTAAAGAAATATACACTTATAATATACTGATGTTTACTCTCATGCTATAAACAGTCTAACTAAATTTTACATATAAAGTCTTACAATATATGCTGAAACTTAGTGAATGAATTAAATTAAATATATAGGTGATACATCTTAGAATCCTGTTAAATCATTAACAGAATTCTATAATACTTTTAGTAGATATACTATCATTCAAACCTGGTGGAGTCGTGGCATCTGTTAAGATCTGCCAATAAGTTTCCCTAAATGATAGTATATTTTTTAAATTACACCCTTTTGGATCAGATGTCACTGACTCCACTATAGCAAATTTAAATGAATGCTCTGCTCCCTTATTTATAATGTGCCTAGCAAGAGCATTTTTGTCATCACTTTTTCTTATACTATAATTGTGTGCATATATTCTTTTTTTAAATTTCTGCTCCGTTTTACCAATATAGTAAGACGGGCACTTTATACACTTCGCTAAATAAACTATGAAACTGCTGTTGCAGTTCCCTTTTTTAAAAAAGATTTTGCTCCTGTTGTAATTTGCTAACCTAATGAATGGCTCTTCCAAAATCATTGAACACTGTCTACAACATCCACATCTACTAGTATGTTGTGTATCACCTCTGTACCTATTCCTGTCAGTGTTGTGTCTTTCCAATATATACTTTAAATTAGGGGCCATTTTGTACACAAAAATTGGTTTTTTACCTAGAATGACTTCCATCTCCTGATCTGTCAACATAGTGTACCAGTGTTTGTACAGAATGTTTTTTACTTTGTTGTGATATGTGTTGTACTCTATTATACAAGCTCTCCCATAGTTAGTGTTGTTGGTTACTTTTTCTACCTTTCCAGGGTCTATGTCCATATGTTGAAAACCCAATAATGGGAATAAGTTAGTACCCCATCTATCCAACAAATCTGCACAAATTTTCTTCATCATATTAATACTGTATCCTCTGTCCACAAATAGGGATATAATATATTCAATTTCTTTCTTTACAGCCTCTATAGTAGTAGTCATTCTTAATGCCCTAATACACTGGCCCTTAAAAATGTTGATTTTAGTTCTATCTGGGTGATAGCTATCAAAATCCAGGTAAGAATTTGTAAAAGTCTCTTTTCTATATATGCTGGAGTGGAATGACTCTCCTGTTCTAGTGACAAGGGTGTCCAAATAGGGTACACCATAGTCATTAAAATTGGCCGTAAATTTCAAATAATTACTACTCTTGTTGATAAAAGTAAGAAATTTCTTAAACTCATCCTGGGTACCTTGCCATAAAATATATATATCATCCAGGAATCGCGAGTAGTATTTGATGTGGGTCATGTATTTACTTTTAAACACCACCTCTTCCTCCCAGTCCAGCATAACCATATTAGCATAGATGGGGGCACATGCCGCCCCCATCGCTACACCCCTTTTTTTGGCGCCAATTTTAACAATTTTAACTATTTAAGTTTTGTGTAGTAAATGTTTTTTATTCTGAAGAAGCCTACTATGGTTGTAGGTGAAAGCGCTAAATCATTTGTGTTTAATAAATGGTTTTAAACTAAGTCAGTTTTTTCGTATAGTGGATCATATTTGCAGTTTGGAGTATCACTGTTTATGCATTTGGCGTTTAGCAGTAAAAATGTATGTAAAAAATGCAAGTTAGATATGATAGACATCAGTTTGTATACAACTATAACCTATACTAATCTAATAAACTTAACAGTGAAAGTATTAGATTAAAAACATATTCTTAAGTTAAGATTTTATCTAGAAAGTGCTGTTAACTTCAATATACATTTTACAGAAGCATATTCATTCAGCCCAGGGGGTGTATGTGCTGATGTCTGAATTTGCCACGCAAGTTCACATTCCTCTAATCTTAATTCCCATGGTCCCCCTCTTAGATTAGGTTAAACTTTCTGAATTACTGTAAAGGCAAACTTGTGTGTTGGATTCTCAGCTATGTGCTTAGCCAGGGCATTTGTCAGAATTCCCTTTTGATTATTATATTGGTGCTCATAAATTCTTTGCTTCAGCTTTCTTTCTGTTTTGCATATATAAAATGATGGGCAAAATTCACATAATGCCACATATACTACTCCCTGGGAATCACAAGTATAATTTCCTCATTACATTAGTCTATCTCTAATGGTTTGAATTGTTTCATTATGTTGAATGTGAGTATAAAATGGAGGTTTTTATGGCTTTTGAGATGTCTGATGAAGTTGGGGCATTTGGCTCTACGAAAGCTCTTACAATAAATTGGTCTTTGTGACGTTTAAAGCAGGTAACTTGCTTTTTTTGTTTTTTACCAAGTTAGTAAAGTGCACAGTTTGTAGTTGTTTGCAATGGCAAGCGAGGCTGAAAGTACTTTATTATTTTTGTGCTCATTAAGAGTGCGTTGACTGAAACTCTGACAAATGTCACAAGGAGGTTGCACCGAAAGATGAGGCACCCCCCAAAAAGTATACACATTCATCATGAGAATCACTAGTAACTTGCCATTACATGAAGCACAATGCTTAAAACCTGAAGTACTTTTCTTACCAGACATCTTAATAGAGACACCCCACAGCCAAACAGTATAATCAGTCAGAACTAATGAGTCAAACAGTTCAAAAAAGTCACAGTTGTATCACCATAGTGATATGTAAAAGTAAAACAGAAACACCTTACTGAAATAAACACTAACAGCTAGTAAAGAAAGGAAAATACCAGCTATGGTATTGAAGGAAAACCACAAGGGTAAGGGAGGAAAGGCCATAACAATGGTACTTTAAAGTTTACCAGTGGTAACAACAGGTAGAGCAGAGAAGAAAAATCAAGGTCTGACAGAAGAAAACACTAGAAATACCAATCGCTCAGTAAAAAAGGAAGATATCAAAAGTTTTCCACACAAACCATCAAATAAAGTTCCACTTAGCGGAGAGCTTGGCTGAAACGCAGCTTTACGGCTACACAGCAAACGAGATCGGAGGTAAAAGGGAGAAGGGCATCCTGGGTAGAAGCTTAGTTTGAGAGTTTTTGGCTGGCGGAAGCTTGGCAAAAAGGCAGACTGTTCCGAAGGCTTGGAACTGAACATATCAGTGATGAATGGAAAGAAGATCAACATCAAATCTATAGTTACGGGTACATGGAGGAATTATTAGTGTGTAAACAACGTTAGTCTCCTATGACGATTGAATTCTCATTAGAAATTAAGAACAAGGCTTCTTCAGAAATTACATGGATTACCTAATGGAATATAAATATAACCAATGTTTGGAAACTTAAAAATACTGGCTTTAACATGGATTATGATGGACCTGTAATGGAGAATAGTACAAATATGCATGACAATGTCAAAGTACTACAGCGTGTTATACATTACTGCTACACAGCCTACAAATTATGAGTTCTCTCACATCCGAGTAGGACATGGCCAGTAAGGGCGACTAAGTAAAGACTGCTTAAGTTGCACCAAATCAGTGAAAAAGGCACTTGTGGCCTGTCTCGAAACAAAGCTTCATAGCAAATTGTCTGTGAAACCTTAATTGCTTTGATGCTGTGACCTGCACAAAAGCTATCAGTATAATGCAAATGTGTCCTGGAAATAAAGTGTGAAGTGCTCCCTCCTGAATAACCACAACAGAGAGAATGACAGTTCTGTACAGTTACTTGAGATTTCAGTTAACCTCTTATAGATGGGTAAAAATAATTAATCTCTTCAAGCAAGACAGAACAAATCCTTCATTTGTTGATCTGTTACCATTCTAGGTAAATGGGAAAAGCAACTACCATGGTCAATAATTACAGCTCTTATGGGCAGCTGCCAGACAGTGGAGGAGCCATTGCTTTTCATTACAAAGAGTCTGCATGCATCTTCTTCTGTCACCTACAAATTAGGGTGCAGAAAATCCAGACAGGAGATTTAGCCAGGTGTCAGTACATATCATGAAGAGTGGCATTACCAGTTAAGGAAAGCTTTACTGAAATAGGAAGCAATGGTGCTGCGTTTGGTTAGGCCAGTGAGACTTGCACAATCAAGGCTATGAAAGTACAACATAGAAGTAAGGCAGTTAATGAAACCAGTTTCCAAAAAGACCTTTCATTAAGCAACAAATTATAATTTGTTTAACTGGCACCCTCTCAACTGTCCAGATTTTTGCCTCATTTTTGGACTGCTCCTTGTAAACTATCGAAGTTTCTGGAAAATCACTGAAGACTGAAGTCAATAAATAATGACATACATTTGAGTTTCATACTTCATCTTCATATCCTTCAGAAAATGCATGCTAACACAAGCTTTCTAAGTTTATAAGAAAATGTAAAATCTGTCCCTAGTTTCGGGCCTTTGTCCCCCCATTATTTTAGCCTTTGTCTAGAGTTCTTGCACTAAAAGGTTGTGAGATATGCTAACTGTATATTCTGCACAAACAGCACGCACAGTATTTTTATCCTACAGTTTATAAACATACTTGCATCTAGAAAACCTTCACATGTACATCCGTACAGTGTAAAGCTTTTCTAGGATTTCATCACAATATAAGCACTACAGCTTTCAACCTTCCGCCTCCAAAATGTGGAACACTACCTCTCATAATGTGGAATAAAGGCAAAATGTAGATGAAACACTTGATATCAACTTACTAAAGATTTCAACTACTTAGCTCACAGAATGGTCAAACTGTAGTAAATTTATATTTACAAAAAGTTATTCTGATAAACTAATGATTCTGCATTATATACTGTAGATGTTAGTTAAAAAAATTAACATTCAGTAACAGACCCTTTCCATACGGAACAAGGAACACTGGCTTTTTAAGAATCAAAATAAGGAAGACCCCTCATAATGATGTACACGAAAAGTGTGAAAAAGAGCACAGAAAAGACAAAGCACTGCTTCGAGTTTACTGGTTTAGTTTTACAGTAACAACCAGCCATCACCTTACTCTGGATTAAAAGGGAGTCAGAGCTCAAGGCAAACAGTAGGTACAAGCAGACAGCCATTTCTGGATGGGATACAAGTCCATGACATGATCACAAACACCAATGCACACATGTACACCCCCACACCAATGTACACTTCTATAGGCAATTTTGCAAGACTAACAATTTACTTTGTGCATGTATTTAGATGTGGGATTAAACTGGAGGCCCTGGTTAAAGAAAAAAAAAGCCAAGGACACAGATGGTAAATAGTCAGAAAATTAAAGGAATACTTGAATAAGATCAGCTATTAGGAATCCTGCACAAGAAGCTCTCCCCTGCTGCATTTAAAATATGAAAAATGAGATCACCGATAAAGGAAGACCCATCTAGCAACCCATCCAATGACTGGTGCACTTAATTTGGGAATTCTCTTTTGAACTACACCCATATATGTCAGTTCAAGTAACAATGTCAGTGTTGCAAATATCAATACATACTTAAAAGCTATCCCACTGGCACGAGGCAACCTGTCAGAAGGAAGGAGAACTTTGCTCCGAGGAGATGGCATCTAAGAGCTGTTACTGACAACAGTATCTGGCTTAGGATTTCTGAAAACAGGCATGAGCAAGGAGGCCACAACACACAGTAAGGTTTCCTGGGCACTGGATCCACTGCATCTGCACTTTCCTAAGCACCCTTGGTGCCATCATTCAGTAAGTCCACCAACAGATGTACTACGAAGGTGGACTACTAGGTTAACTTGCAAACATTCTGCAGCTTCCTCTAAGAGGAGGGCCATGGCTCTACCTACGGTTGATAGGATGATTTGCCAGGTCTATATGAAACAGGCCGACTGGCCATGGAGGGGGATGATGATCAACTCAAGTGAGGGTAAAGAGTGCAAATAGAATTATGTACCAATCATGCAAAATTTCTAAAAAATGACTGCTCCAGTGCTGGCTAAACATGTAACACAGCTTTAGCCTCTTACAAGAATCAGTACTTCAAAATTCAAGCATGCACTAAGTATCTCTCTTCCTTCCCCTCAGGATTACTATTTCTACACTATGTCCAATACCCAAAATGTTTAAAAAAGTTATAAACTTCCTCAGTATGCAAATTCTAACCATCATTAACACAGCACAGATTTTGCAACAGTTGTAACACTCAGCCATTTACTCTAACATCACACAAATGATCTCACTTCAGTGCATGCATGCGTATACATTTAACAGCTTTTCTCATGGCTTGTACCCACCATTCATTCAGCCCTGAAATACAGTGAAGATTCCAAATGTTGCATCACTGAAAATGTTTTTCCCAGACGCATCAAGATTCAACTCCTGTTTTGCTCTATTTTTAACTTAATTCTAATGTATAAAGAATTCAGAATTATGCAGTAACTGGGTGGAGGCAAGTCTGATCCACCTACACAAAAAAGTAAAAATTACCAAATACGTGCAAGCATATAAAAAAAGCTCACGAGATGCCTGTAAAACACTTTTAAAACCAGTTAAAAGTTCTGATATGTTTGATGCTTATTTACCTCTGTGCCTTCTGTGATTTGAATGTAAACTAAAAATGTACTTCAACTGTTCCGGATTTTTTAATAAAATGGCATTTTTTTTCTGAGTAGTGCTTTCAATACAGTAATACACCCGGTTTTACATGTAGCCCTCCACTGCTTTATTTTGTTGTTAGTGTGAATATGTGTAGCTTAATTACCAAGTGTTTCAAGTGAATGAATGCCTGTTGTACTACCCTTATTGTAAAGCTGTTTCTGCTTAGATTTGTACTGACTTATTTCTCTCTCTTTCCAACTTACACAGCTTTCCAACCCTCTATACTATAAAGTGAATTCAGAGATTTCCTGGCCAGAGAATAAGGACCTCTTTTAATCAAAACCAGCCACCTCTACCTAATCTAAGGAAGCTAAGAGTCCTAGCACTGAAGGGAGCAAGGAAGTATGTGTTATACAAACCGAGGAGTATGACCGCCCTTTTTTATAATGCCTACAGCTGTATCTAATAAACTATCTAGCCAGATTGCCAGCAGCCATGCCCCTCTCTACCTCTAGGAACTAAACCCTTCTCCTCCTTTTATAGCCTCCAGAAGCTAATAACCAGAGACTCCCTACCTTTGTTTTCTAACTCACTCTCTCAGACTATCAGATTCTGCTGCATTTTACTTTTATTCAGTATGTGGCTACCTTCGCTAGGTGTTCTTCACCCTTCTTACCACATCTCTCTCCTACCTGAACTTAAAATACAGCAGTGCTGTAATAGATTACATGCAGATCACTCCTACATCCTCCTCATTCCTCACTAGAGCACTCCGGGATCCCCTCTTCTATTGCTCTCCCTGCGTTCTCTACATATCATAGGTATTAGTAATCTATTGATTGTTCTCTCCAAACTCTCACTTACTTGTTTGAACCTGCTCTGTTCGCCCTTCGGGCTCACTCTGCTCCCCTACCCTACCCCCAATTCTCACCTACCCCCAGTGCTCCTAGCCTTATACCTCTCTAGCCACTCCCACTGTCCCATTACCAAATCCTAACCTGCCTCTCATTAGGGATATTCCCCAAGTAATCAACACTCCTCCCACATCTCTACATACTCCACCACTTACTCACTACCTTATAACTTCTATATCAGAATGCCTACTGCACTAATGTCAACTTAACCACTTTCTCTTGTACTCATTCCTACCCTTCCTTTTCCTATCCTATATCCTAACAGCCTATGAACATCGCAACTACTCTAACTTCCACCATCCCTCTAAACAAACATCCCTACCAGCTATACCCACCATCCTTGAACACATCAACATAACATCTACAGCCACCTATCTCCTCCCCAAGTATCATAGGGTTGCCCATATTCCCTATAAACATCTCCAAACCAGGAAAACCCATAATATATACATATTCTATCATCCTCTAATTCACACACACACAGACTACACCAACACCTCCTACTGCATGGTGACATTCATCGCAACCCTGGCCACACCAATAACTGCCCCACTAACAGAGTTAGACCCTCTCTCCCTCTACCTTTTACATCCCTACAAGACATCCTAACTCACTCTTCATAGCTCACCTAAATATACAAAGCATAAACAATAAAGTGACCCAACCTGCATGCTCACCTAGAAGTACATGAATTTGACATCTTATGCTTAACTGAAACATGGTTAAAACCAGCAACCCAAGACTATGAAATCACCCCTCCAGGATACAATATTTTGAGATTAGATCGCCTGAACAAGAAGGGGTGGGGGTGTAGCCATAATATATAAAGCTGGGCTCCAAGTTACTTCACTAGATTTACACCCACCTTCAGATACCAAAACTGAAACTCTTAATCGTTAAACTTCAACTAAACACTTGTAACTCCATCTACATTATATGCTCCTATCTTTCTCCTGGTAACATCACAACCCTTGAAAATATCCTTATCTGGCTTTCCACAAATTTCCATCAATAACCATAGTGCTAGGTGACTAATACAGACTGGAATAGCTGTAATACTAATAATCCTACTAACCACATAAATTTACATGCATTTTCCCAAACTATCTCCTCTCCTACCAGAATCCACAAACAGACTAATAAAGAAAGCACCTTAGATTGGATTCTAACAAATACTCAATCCCAAACAATAAAGCAGGCACCCTGCTAGACATTAGTGATCACTCACTAACACATATAATTAGGCAAAAAACTAGTATTCCCTACCGCTTACAGAACCACTTGTTCTAATAAACATTTTAACCCTGCAAGCTTCCAATGTGAACTTAGTATGTGTGATTGGTCACCCCTACAACACCTCCAGCTAGAGGATTGCAGTGACATACTTCATCTCCAAATTCTTAGAAATCTTGGACTGCCATTCTCCTACTTGTACTCTTAGGATCAGAGCAAAAATTGCTCCATGGCTAACTAAAGAAACTAAGCAAACAATATAACTTAGAAACACTTTTTGGGCCAAATGGCATATTACTAAAGACTCAGCCGATCATTTAAAATTTAAACAGCTTAGAAATACTACTAAAACATCAATACTATTAGGATAAAAGAAACTTCTACTTTCAACTTCAACTAACCAATATAAAACGCAAAAATTCTGGACAGGTATCTGACTCCTACATCCAGGCCACTCGAAGACACCAACTCTATCAGGAATAACCCATGAGACTCCCAAACAAATTGTTGAAGCCTTTAATACCTTCTTTACTGATGCCATCCAGTCACTTGCTAACTCATCTCCTGTATCCTCCAATCTGCCTTCCTCAACTAACTTAGCTCCTTCATTTCAACTACAACCTGTTCCTACATCCCTCATCTGTACCCATCTTCACAAACTCAAACCATCTACCCCACTGCTGACCTACTACCTGCCAAATATCTGCAAATTGCAGCAAAAGTTATAGCATATCCTATTTCTATCCTAATAAAAAAAACCATAACAGAAGGTACCATCCCATCCATTTGGAAAATTTCCCGTATAATCCCCCTACACAAAGGTGTTAATTCAACAGAACTCTCTAAACTTTCGTCCAATTGCTCTACTCTCTCTCTCTCAGCTAAAATTATGGAAAACTGCATCCAACTGTTAGACCACCTTCTCCAAAATATCCTATTGGCTAACTCTCAACATTGCTTTCGACCTTTCCATAGCACCACCACTGCCCTATCATTTTCTTACCACATTCACAAAAACCTAAACAATAACACCCTTTCCTCTGCAACCTTCATTGATCTCTCTAAATTATGTGACATTGTCAACCACCACCTACTTAAGTCCCTCTCACTTGATATACATGCACTACTGTGGTTCAAGTCCTACTTGGTTAGCTATCTAAACACCTTCCGGTCAACCTTGGTGTACCCCAAGGTTCTATATTAGGTTCTTCTAGTCTCAATTTTTATTAATGACCTAAATGTAAACATCCCTCAAGCCACATACATACAATACGCAGATGACTCCGCATTAATATGCTCTGCTACTGGACCATCTGAACTGCACTCCCTTACCCAAAATGTCTTTGAATTAGTGGAAAAATTATTCTTACAGCACTGTCTCCTTAATCCCAAAAAGACTAAACTATTGCTCTTTACTCCCACACAAAAGTCCGCCCCTATTGACTTCATTATCAAATCTAACAATGGCACAGTCATATCTCCTGACACTACCACCAAACTCTTAGGGGTAACAAAAGACCACAACCTTAACTATGATACTCATATCAACACCACAATAAAGTCAGTTAACAGAAGACTAGGCTTGCTCTATAAAATTAAACCCTTCCTTACTCCCATAGCTAGAACTACTATTGCCCACACCCACCTTATCTCTACTCTCTGCTATGCTCTCCTATATACACTAATCTATCTAAAAGCAACATCAACAAGCTGGCAACCTCCTACAATAATACTGCCAGATTTGCAACTGCCTCCCCTTTTAGAACCCACCAATGCCAAAATCTGAAACTGGGTTGGCTGGAGATGCATAATCAAATTCTATTCTACCAACTCATTATTGCCCATAAGACCCTTTATCATCCATGAAAGACACCAATACTGAAGTCTAATCACCCCATATAAAATTCTTACACACCTACGCTCAGCAAATAAACTACTGGTATCTAGACAAAAACCCAACAATAAAGCAGGGATCCCTTTTCTCCAACACTGTGGGAAAAACCTGGAACCTACTTCCTAGTGAACTCATCTCTTCTACTCCACTATTCAAAAAGGAACTCAAAATATACCTTAAAACCCACTGGCTATGTCCTTGTACCAACCCTGACTGACATCTCTCTTCCTGTTATCCCAAAGTCTAGCATTAAATACTACTCACCTCATAGCTACTTTTAAGACCATTACCTCCTTCCCCTCTGTTAATCTGCTCATATAGCTGTCCTGAGACTGTACAAAACTCATTCTTGTCAGAGACTATTACAGATTAGGAATAAGTGTACCCATGAAGGCCTTTACTAATGTGTCACTGCCTTATAGAGGAGTCACTGCCATCAAATTTGTGTCCCTGCCTTGTAAATAATTATCTGTTCTTCTGTGACATATACACAACTCTGATTTCAAATGTCTCACACCCTTCTAAATACTTTCTTCTACTAGTGTTTGGTCCAAAAAAAAAAAAACTTTTATTTTGTTTATCTATCATAATTACTAGGTTACAGCAGAAAGTAAACCAAGAAAAAAACAATGCGGATGACCAACACCCTTCGTTCTGCTGCCAGTTAAACCTTAATGTTGAAGTAACAATTGCTATAATATTAGCTCCAAAACTCGAATAAAGCCTAAATAGCAAGCCACAAGAATCTCCAGTCAAACTTTTTTTATCCAAACAGCAAAAAACGTCAAACAAGCGCTTTCGCCCGTTGGTAACGGGAAGCGATATTTACTGTGAAACATTTTAAAACGATATTTAATGTATTTATTGTTGATAATGGTTTCATACAATCTAGTGGGACCTTTAAAAATTGTGTGGTAATTTATCACAATTATTTAATTAATCTAAAGCAATTATTCAATATGATGGTTGTTTAAAAGATATAAAAGCATTGTTCTGTAAAGAAATTGTTACACTTGAAAAAGCCCGTTACCAACGGGCGAAAGCGCTTGTGTTTGACGTTTTTTGCTGTTTGGATTAAAGAAGTTTGACTGGAGATTCTTGTGGCTTGCTATTTAGGCTTTATTCGAGTTTTGGAGCTATTACAGCAATTGTTACTTCAACAATAAGGTTTAACTGGCAGCAGAACGAAGGGTGTTGGTCATCCGCATTGTTTTTTTCATAATTACTAGGTTACCTTGTATACAACTATTGTGTCTGACAAATGAACTTTTATCTGTAGTTGCAATATTCTGCTTTGTTTTATGTGGAGCTTTTCTCCCCGGACATCTACTGAAAAAGGACATGTACCCAGTTAGACTAGCCCGGTCAACAAATAAATTTAAACAAAAAAAAAACTGCTTCTGCAGCTGACATCCCCAGTGGGTAAGAAAAAGCTGCAGTTACTCGCTTTCTTCACTTGAAGTAGTGTACTGTTCAGAAACTCCATCACTTTTATAAATACTAATAATGGCAGAGCTTAGTACAATGCAACGATCCATTTCATGCCACAAGCTACTACATTAACTGTTTAGTTTACATATCTTAAAATTCTCATCACAATACAAAACGTACTTCTAATACTCTCTGCAAAGAAATTAAGGCAAATTTGTCTAGATTACCACTTGCTCTGCATTAAAAAAAAAAAAAAAAAAAAAAAACGCATTTTAACCATTAGATGACTGCGGTATTATCCTATCATCTATATTTTTCACAGTCTATTACAGTCTTATATAATCTACTCCGTGAAGAATACCTTTTACCCAGTATACAGAAGGTAAAAGGTAGGACTCAGACCAGTATGAGACTATAAGCATACAAAACACCTCAAAAATATCCAAAATAAAAGCAGGCAAAATATGCCTTGGCTCAATTCAGTGCCATTCACTTGTAAAAGACAGTAGCCAGTTACAATAAACATGACAACCTTTATTTTACTGCAATTAGTCTAGGTTTTCCTTCTGCATTACACTGCTGTAAATGATTACAGGTATCTAGATCTTAGTTTTACTACACTACAATCTAAATGAGAGTGGTCACCAGAGATTTCCTGAATGAATTATATAAGAGTTCTGCACTATTTAGATTTGTGTTCTATTAAAGCCCTTTAAAATGGAAAAAAATACTGCTTAAAGCATGTTGCCTAGCCATAGATAAAACTACAAATGTTTTGTACTGTTTGATCACAAATTAAAACTTGCCACATGTTCCATCTAGTTGATACACAAGTAAAAATCTGACCAGTCACCTGCAACTATACAAAGCAATATGCCACTGTGGTACTGAACAATACAATGAAAGAGGATACATATGCCATTAGGGCTAAAATCACTTTCACTATGGGTTATCACAAGTCATTCCCTCTTTACAAACCTAGCCTCTTTCTCCACTTACAAACCTCACCTATAGAAATCTAAACGTGTAGCAGAGTAACAAGCTATCACTATTTATCATTATAAGACCATGCTATGATAATAGCACCAAAACCACACCATGGCTTACAAAGGAAACAAAACAAAACATTTTGCTAAGAATCTGAGCACTTAAAATTTCAACAGCTCAGAAACTCTACTAAAACTTCTATACTATTGGACAAATAAAATTCTTTCAACTTCAACAAGCCAACCAACAAAATCCTCAGAAATTTTGGTCAGTAATCAATAGACTCCTTCATCCAGGCTGCTCTAAGACACTTACCCCATCCGGAATTACCCAAGACACTCCCAAACATATTGCTGACTCCTTTAATAAACTTCTTTACTGAAGCGATCCAATCACTTGCTAACTCACTACCTCCTGTATCCTCTACTTCACCCCCATCCTCCTATACCTCTCCACCCACTTTCCAACTGCAACCCATCCCTACATCCCTCATCTGTACCCTCCTTCAGAAACTCAAACCCTCTACCCCCTTCAGCTGACCTTTTACCTGCAAAGTATCTTCAAATAGCAGCCAAAGTTATTGCTTATCCTATCTCTATCCTAATAAACAGAACCATTAAAGAAGGTACCACCCCATTTATCTGGAAAGTCTCACACATTATCCCCCTACATAAGGGTGGCAACTCAACAGAACTTTCCAACTATCGTCCTATTGTCCTACTCTCACCCATAGCTAAAATCATGGAAAAATGCATCCACCGTCAACTACTAGACCACCTTCTCCTAAATGGCCTATTAGCTAGCTCTCAGCATGGCTTTCAAACCTTCCATAGCACCACTACTGCCCTCCTGTCATTTTCTGACCACATTAACAAAAACCGTAACAACTACACCCTGTCCTCTGCTATCTTTATTGATCTTTCAAAAGCATTCAACATGGTTAACCAACTACTCTTGAAGCGTCTCAAGCCCCTCTCACTAGATACTCAAGCACTACAGTGGTTCAAGTCCTACTTAGATAACCAGCAACAAGCAGTGCTTTGGGAAAACACTAAATGCCCCTCTTCCTGTCACACTTGGCATACCCCAAGGATCTATTTTAGGCTCTTTTCTATTCTCCATCTTTATAAACGATCTATCTTTTAGCATCCCTCAAGCTAACTACACAATACGCTGATGACTCCACATTAATATCCTCAGCTACAGGGCCTTCTGAACTGCAGTCCCTTACCCAAAATGTATTTGAGCTTGTAGAAGAATGGTTTTTACAACGCAGTCTCCTCCACACACCCCAAAAAAAGACTAAACTACTAATATTTACTCCTACACAAAAATCTACCCATTTCACTTCACTATCAAATCCAAACATGGCACAGTCATATCTCCTGACACTTCTACAAAACTCTTAGGAGTTACTATTGACCACAGCCTTAACTATGATACTCATATCAACTCCACAATAAAATCAGTTAACAGTAAACTAGGCTCCCTCTACAAAATGAAACCCTTCCTTACACCCACAGCCAGAAATACTATTGGCCACACCCACCTTTTCTCTTTATGCCTCTCCTATATACACTAATCTATCTAAAACTAACCTCAACAAGCTTGCAATCTCCTACAATAGTATAGTCAGACTTGCTACCGGCTCCCCCTTTAGAACCCACCAATGCCAAAATCTGAATCAAGTGGGTTGGCTTGAACTGCACAAACAGATTTTATTTCAACAACTAATTATTACCCATAAAACCCTTTACTATCCAGGTAAAATACCAATTCTCACAAATCTACACTCGGCCAACAAACTACTGGTATCTATACATAAACCCTACAATAAAGTAGGTGATTCCCTCTTCTCTAATGCAGTGGGTAAAATCTGGAACCTACTTCCTTCTGAACTTCTCTCTTCTACTACATTTTTTAAAAAGAAACAAATTATATTTTACTAGCCACTGGCTATTTCTCTGTACTAACCCAGACTAAGATTTTCTCATCCTGTTATCATAATCATCTATTTCTTCGTTTGCTATTCCACCTCTACTTAGTTTTCAGTTTAAAGTCCACTACCTCTATGGTGGACTTATTCTACCCAATATAGACATAATGAACCTCTCCCCCCTGTTGCTCTGAGTTACTACCCCTCAACTAATTTTCTCCCAACTTTGTTCTCTTGAAACTAGTCTCTCCTGCTGCTCCTTACTTAAAACTTTGTTCTGGAATCTCCTCATCCTTCTGAATACTTCCCTCCCATAGTGACTGGAAAAAAATAAATAAAGGGGTGTCTTATTTTGTTCTACTTTCTTATATCACATATGCTTTCTTACCCTGCAGCACGTTTTGTAGGACTAGTATCTTTAATTGAAGTTTAATGTCTTGAAACTGAATTTTTAATGTGCTGTTTGTTTTATGTGGAGCTTTTCTCCCCGGGCCTCTACTGTAAATGGACATATATCCAGTTAGACTAGCCCGGTCAACAAATGTAAAATAAATAATGACAGTAAGGCTCAAGAACTCATCTGTCAAGTGCAGGCAGGCAGGCAGTTCTGTCAGTTTGCAATCTACCTTTAAGTTGTAACAAAAGTCAAAACAATGCAAATCTGTGCCCACTATAAACATTCTACGGTACACAGCCATACTTTTGACTGGCTACAGGCTTTCAAAAAAATCAGTTCAATTATATCAGACTAACTGGCACTTAGAGGATAACACTGCAAAAGAAGTTTGTGTACTTCTGCCTTAAGATAAAGGAACATGAAAATTAGTTTTAAGAGCCCAAGGGATTCTCAACTCATATGAACAAAGCATTCAGTTCAAGGATCCAGTAAACAGACATGGTTTCTTCCTCACCTTTTTGTGTCTCTTTGCCATCCACTTGTCCCAGTTGCTAAACATTTCAAGCCATTTTAATTCCCTTTGTCGTAAAACATCCACTGGCACTTCATCCGGACTAGGAGAACAAAAGAGGAACACTATTAGCAAAGAATTTTACCGCAAAGGAGCATTTCACAGAAATAGAAAGTCTGCAGAAAACTGAATAATGTAATTTCCATGTAGGGCTTCCAGGAAAATAACCTGAAAGACCATATGTTCCTGCTCCCATCATACAGCAAAAGTAAGTTTCCATTTTATTTGGATTGTAAGTTTATCACTGAAGTAGGTAAAACATTTCAAAATCCAAGAATGGGTAATCAGTCACACCACCACATTATACAAATTACTGGGATAAAAATATAATCTAGGATCTACTTTGTGCTTACAACCCCTATTTCAGTGACAGCAAAGGTGAATCAAAAGTGTAGATGAATTCTACTGCTGTTCAACTCACAGATGGCTAGTTGTGTAAAAAAAAAAAAAAAAAAGAGAAAAACTGTAAAATGTATTTTAATGACAGGCATTTTTGGGCATGTTAAGTATGTTTATTTTAAGTGACTAACTGCATAACCTAACACAGGCTGCTTAAGAATGCTTAGCTATGTTGCACCAACTCACAAGTGGCATGAATAAAACAGAATCCGAAAAAAATATGTATGTAATACATTTAACACATTACATACATTCCATTTTCTGATGTATGAATGTAGCCATAACAACCTTCTAGTGCATGAATCACTATGATTACGCTCCAATTTGTGAAAAATGCAAAGCATTAAGTAATTCTATAGAGCAAGACCAGATCTTAATTGTCAACCTCAACTGTTAACCACCTGTGCTTCAGTTGTTAAGATCTGGCATCAAGCTAGGCAGTAAAACCTGT
Organism: Protopterus annectens; assembly: GCF_019279795.1. Lineage (NCBI taxonomy): Eukaryota > Metazoa > Chordata > Ceratodontiformes > Protopteridae > Protopterus > Protopterus annectens. The sequence goes on along the minus strand of NC_056725.1, from coordinate 1,204,765,792 downwards.
CTGTCCTGCCTAGAAAATAACATTGGCAAAATTAAAAACAGATTTCTGCCAGCTGTCAGTATCAGTAGTTATCTGTCCCCGACTTTACTTAAAAATAAGACAGGTTACACTTGGTTTCTGATAGTGCTCGAGAAGTGCTTTATGGCTCTGAAAGCCAGCAAAACACTTATCACTTTCTTTTTTTCTGTAACCAGTAGTACACGAAGCAGATAAAGCCCCAAGCACTACAAATTATGATTGGGTCTCAAGGTGAGCTTCTTGGCATCCATGTCTTTAACACAAATTGGTCATCAGTCACCTGATCATAATCCTCTGTTATAACAAGATTCCCCCCTCCCCCCCAAAAGGAGAGATATCTATACCAAGCGATTGCAGCCCCCCAAACATCTCCAACGCCCAAGTGAGAACTGCTCTCTCCAAAGCAAAAAACACAGCATCCATGGGACCTGATGGTGTCCCCGGCTGTGTGCTCCACGAACTCAACGAGGAATTAAACCCACAGCTAGGACAGCTGTTTAATCATAGTCTTACCTCTGGATACGTACCCAGGGAGTGGCGCACTGCAACTGTGGTCCCACTTCACAAAGGCGGTGCCTCCACCGACCCTGGAAATTACCGGCCCATTAGCTTGACAAGCCTTATCTGCAAAGCCATGGAGAGGATCATAATGGACCTCATAAATAAAGACATAGGAATTTGCAGACTTTGGATCCATCCCAGTTTGGCTTTGTCAAAGGCAGATCATGCCTTCTAAACTTGGTTGACTTTTTGAAACAGTCACCAAAGCCATTGATGAGGGAAAGGCAGTCCATACAGCCTACCTCGATCTGGCGAAGGCCTTGATACAATACCCCACTCGGGTATCATTGAAAAACTCATCAGCTTAAATGTTAACCCATACATCACAAGATGGGTTGCAAACTGGCTGAGTGACAGAACCCACAGGGTCAGAGTTGCTGGCGCCATGTCAGACTCAAAGCCTGTCACAAGTGGTGTACCACAGGGCTCAGTCCTGGGCCCACTCTTGTTTGGCATCTACTTTTCCAGTACAAGCAAACACAGGAGGGTTATGGCTGACAAAGTTTGCAGATGACTGCAAACTGGGCCATAGTAGAAAACACATCTGACACAGATATCCTTCAGAAGGGTCTCACAGAAATGGATAACTGGTGCCAGAGCCATGGCCTAAAGTTAAATGCCAAAAATGCATAGTCATACCCTTCGAAAAACAAGGTTACCCCTAGCTACCAAATAGGTGGCAATCCACTGAGCACAGAAGAAGTTATCAGGGACCTGGGGACCCAGGTTGATAGTAGTCTGTCATTCGACACCCATGTAGCTAAAGTAGTTAGGAAGACCTTCTACATTGCCCACCTTATCATGAAGGGATTCTCATCTAGATCAAGGGAGGTCATAGTCTCCCTATACTCATCACTCATCAGACCAATGATTGAGTACAATGCCCCATTCGAATGTATCTGACCCGACACTTGCAGCAGCTGGAGAGGCCACAAAAGTTCCTCACCAAAAGGATAAAGGGTCTCAAACATCTGTCCTATGCTGCCCGACTGAAAGAACTCCAGCTCTATTCAGTCGCTACCACTGCTCAGAGGTGACCTTTGCCTAACATACAAGGCCATGTCAAACCCAGATTTGATGAATATGCTTCACCTCAAAAATCTAGATCCGTCAGAGTCACAAGGGCGGAGACTTAAACCTCGACACGGCTATTAATAGGACGTGCTGGAGGGATAGATTCATCACCCAAAGACTCCCTATGCTGTGGAATAAAATCCCGGTATATGTGAGGCAGAGCACCTCGCTGGCCTTGTTCAAGAGAAATCTTGACCAATGGATGGGAGATCGCAGATATACCCCAGGGATTACCTCAGTGTCACTGCTCAACAGAGGCACAGCAAAATAATGGGTATAGTTCCCCATACTAAAGGGGTGGCGTAAGCCACAAAACTATGGGCTAGGCTTGTAAATGCCCTCGGGCAGATAGCCTAGTATGAACCTATGAACCTATATAACAGAACCTTGCTAATATCGAACCTCATGCTGAACATACACAGTGCAGAGTTCTAAACAGCAGTACAGAGCAAATCTGACAAAAATGGGAAATACTACTGAATGTGGCAGCAGGAAAGACAATTCTAGAACCATTTCCAGTTATAAAATGGATCAAACTATAAACCTACCTGAAATATTCTATACAAGACAGATGACCAACACAGGACAATGAACAAACGGAGGGTCAGAAAGTCACTAAATTTGAGATATTTAGTTAAAGTCATTACATTCTAACTTTAAATGAGAAAAATCAGGAACTAGGACCTTGAAAATAAGGCAAAGAGGGCAAAAAGTAAAAACAAGGAGAGCAAACATTTATAAAACTGGTACACTCACTGATGGAGACGTTCTGTTTCCATTAAGACTACAGATTACCCCATGAAGCAAATCACACGTGTATGAATTCGCAAATCTGACTGAGCCAAATACATTAAGTATATTAACAGTACTTAAGATACAGTCTGGGAAAGGCAGTCTACAATCTCTAAAATTTTTCACAATCATCCTCAACACTTAAAAGGTGAAATGAAACAAATATTAACATGCAAATTACTAGTTTTCCACATGCATAGTCCATCTGAAAAAGTTTAAGTGCACCAAAAAATAAGGCAGTGAAACTCCATTACAGTATGAAGCGTACATTACATTTTCAGACTAAGGGATCTCCAAGTTTTATTGATAAGCCCATTTTATGATGGAGCACTGTTGCTTGCATCTTTCCTACATTACGGAGATCACAATTGTGGCACCATTATCCCATGGGTGTTGAGCACAGCAATGGCTTGTCAAATGTGTCAGCTACCAAAATCTCTGCCAGCTCCCCCCATTTCAGGGCCCTAGTCTTAAAAACAACTATAAACATGTAGTTCATAAGGGTGTGTGTGTGTGTGTGTGTGTGTGTGTGTGTGTGTGTGTATATATCAGCCAGAGTCCTACGTTGAGACTATGATGCAGTGGCTTTTGGGGGAAAAAAGCTGATACGACACTGTTTCGAAAGCCCTTAAACTACTGACTGGAGCCCAGCCCAAGCATATTCCACACAGTGATTACAGATGTCTGAGATTTGATTTGGTCTCTAAATAGTCACTGTTCTCTTCCCACTTGCCCTCTTAGACAAGTGTGACTCAGTCATGGCAATAATTTATTTATTTTTTTTAAATCAGGCCAATGACATTTGGATATCATTTCATTAATTTCTTTCCCTCCACCAATATGTAATCTGTCTCATGCCTCCAATATGACACTGAATACTTGGTTACTAGTCCACTACTCAGTAGTAGAAGCATGCTCATGCCTTTGCAATCTCTTCTCGTGCCAAACTGGACACGTGACGATTCTAAGCACAATGGGGAGTGCACAGGTACAAAAGAAGCAACCAACTGTGCACCCCTATGTACGTGACAACTAAGCAGTACGCCAACCAGTAAGAACTGAATGTACGTGCCATTCTTCCCAAGGCACCAGAGCACTGACCACTCTCAGGGATATGGGTGGGCCTTACAAGCTAAGGAACTACTACACAAATGACACTGCACTAAGTATTTGATGCGATGGGAGGAATTTTAAACAGCCCCGTATTAAACAGAATCAGCACTGCACATTATAAATAAGGAAACTGGAATTACAATGTACACAGCAAAAGGGGAAAACCAAAAATAAATGGAACAAAATGAGAGGTATGAATTTGTGGAAAATATTTTGAACTACATTTTTTGTAAAAATTTGACTTTACTGACAATATTTTCTTTGAAAGGGGAACAGCAGAAAAAAAGTTAACCAATTGTGAACTTATGAGCTATAGCACAAATCTTTTTTAGCACAGATCTTTTTCAGCAGTTTAGATTTCTTGTAGACAGAAATAAGATTACTTTTTCTCAATACAACGGTTATTAAACAGGTAAACGCAAATTATTTTACTTTGCCAGCTTTTTGTCAGAATGTGGCCAGTAATTCTTGCTTGGTATACAAAAATAGGCACTCTTCTAGTATGAGAAGTTTGGTAAACTCTCAAACTATTCCCTGCTTTACTAGATTAATAGAAAGAAAGCTGGATTAGGTTTAGTTAACACTGTTGTACATTTGGGATCATACAATATTTTTTGGTGCTCAATAATACGAAATCTCAGAGACCATTATAGGACAAGTGAACAGTGTTAAACAAGGAATTCAAAGAAATTATTAAAATAGTGAAAGTGGTGAAGACTGTATATAATGAAGTAATTAAAGAATATCAGAATAAAATATTGTTGTATAGCAAAGTACAGGGAAACAGTGTATCAAAAGGTAATGCGGTACTTTACCGATTTGAATGAAGACATTAAGCTTGTTATAAAAGAAAATATATTTCTAGTTAATCACTGTGTATTAATCAGATCAGAAAATAGTAGAAGTTGCGAACTTAAACTCGTCTTCAGTCAAAACAAAACAAAAAATAGAAAATATAGAATTGTATAGCATTACTAAGTATTCAAAAGTAACCCAAGTAAGGCAGGCAGCCTGTTTCCAGTTGAAAATCCTTTATTAAGTAAATAAAGGATAATAAAGGAATTTCCACTGGAAAAAGGCTGCCTGCCTTACTTGGATTACTTTAGAATACTTAATGCTGTACAATTATATATTTTCTATTTTTTTTTTGTTTTGACTGAAGATGAGTTTAAGTTTGCTACTTCTACTACTGTCTGATCTGATTAATATACAGTGATTAACTAGAAATATATGGACTGAATCTTCCACACAGAGAAGTTTTACACAGTTTTGTTTTTGGACCCACAACACTTGTTTAGTGGGTTTTGAGACTTCGGGGATACCACGGAGATTACTTGTTTTTTATAAAAGAAAATAAGTACGAAGACAAAATGCATCAAGATTTCTTAAGATGATTGTTGGGTACCTTACCTGTTAAGGAGCAAATGTTACAGAAACTAATGAATGACAGAATGTACATTGCACATAAGGTGACAAACTTCATAACATCTATTTTCATATCAAAAGGGTCAAAATACTAGCAAGTATTAATTTAAAAAGGGATCCCTAGGTTTTATTGATAAGCCCATTTACTATAAGATATAAAGACTGCTGACATGAATGTGATTTTGTATTGCTTTTATGAAAACATAAGTAAAGATCAGGTTGACGAAGTACATTTAAAACACATTTTATATTACTTGGGGAAAAATGAAAGCCAGGACTGAAGGGCTACTCAATAAGAACGGTTACCTGCAGATACATTAAGAAAAAACAGTGTGTGATTATACAGAGGACAAAGAGTAGGTTTTTTTTTTTAATATATGAATAGAAATAGGTTGATAAAAAAAGAAACGACATTTATTGTGAATATGCAAACAAATGTAAATATGTGAGTATGCAAATATGTAAACATATATTAAATAATGAAGGGTTACTTTTTTGGCAAGTACTACAGCTTAACATACATTCTACCAATGTCGGCAGATACCTTTAACATCTCATACATAGGATTGCAGAGTCAGGAATATACCACTCCCTTAGACTGCTATCTGTTCAGCCACTGACAAATTAAAAGCATTAAATGTCAACATATATGTAATTCAATGTGTAAAACCTTAGTTAAACCAACAGAAGGCAGTATATAAAGGTTTGGAAAGGGGGGTTACTTGTCTGCTCTGAGAGGATTAACTGGTGGTCTCAGCTCTGTGCTAGGGACACTTTCTTCTATTCTTCTCAAATATAGAAGTGGAAGTTAGCTATCGATAACCAAACTTGCTGAAAACTGCAGACTGTTTACTCAACACATGTTAAAGATCTCCAAGAGCACACACAAAATACAGACCTGGTGCAGTACTAGTGACCACATCTTCAATATCAGTAAATGGAAGCGTCAAGGTTCCTAGAATTCATAAACTCAAATGCTATGGAACAACTTGTTACCACTCCCACAAGTGGGGAAAACATACTGGACCTGATCATCACCAACATGGGGACTCTATGCTCCAGACCAGAAGTGTATCCCTCACTGGTAAGATCAGACCATAAACTGATCTCACTGGATATTCACATCCCGACCCCACCCCCTGCCCAGAAAACCACAGTGAAAAACTTCTCTAAAGCAAATTTCACACTCCTCAAAACCGAGGGGATGATGGTGGTATATTTTTGGTACAGGACCAAAGGGGGCAAGGGAGCCGTGGTGGTGTACAAAGACGTGGGGGCCTGAAATGGGGCACGTCATATAAACAGGGTGGACATTCAGAGGAATAGGAGGGGACGTTAAAATGTGGAGAATGTTTTAAATGTGGTAGATGTGGGTACTTTGCTGCAGACTGCGAAGAGTGGCGACATCCCCCACAGCTTACGAACAAGGGCTCTGCATGACTATATGATAGTAAAGGAAGGCGCCAAATTCATTATTGTGATTATTGTAGAGAAGAAGAAAGCGAGAATGATTGTGATGATGATGAGGCAGACACTCTCTGCGATGAATGTCAGGAAACCCAGGAAATTAAGGAAGGGTGGGATTGTGACTGTGAAGTCATAAACCTGGCACATTTGGGTATTGCTATGCATCTGGATCAAAAACCCATGATAGAGTTTTTGGTTGAGGGACAGAAAGTGGAGTTTTTACGCGATTCAGGTGCATCGCGTACACTTTTGGGTCCAGCAGTTCTACCCCCAAACTGTGAAACGGATGAGTTTGTCCTTGTGAAAGCAGCAAACGGGAAAATCTATAAGGAACCACTGTCTCATCCTCTATTCACAGATCCACAAACAAACCAAACTGTGCGTTAAGTGCCTTACCTGTAGACTTATGGTCAAAAGGTAAAGGGGATGTAGGACTGATGAAAACAGCCAGTGAAGTTTGTACAACTCCAAAGTCAGGTTTTAGACCTCGTAAGCACCAATACCCGCTAAGTAAACAAGCAGAGGAAGGAATTAAGCCAGTTACTGAGCAGCTAAAACAGGTAGGAATTCTTGTTGAATGCTCAGATTTACCCTGCAATACTCCATTGTTTCCTGTAAAGAAACCGGATGGGTCATGGAGGTTGGTTCAGGATTTACAAGCAGTTAATTCGGCTGTGATCCCAAGAGCACCGGTGGTCCCTGACCCCTCTACATTACTTAATGATTTATTACCTCACCACAGATATTTTTCTGTCAGATACAAGCAATGCCTTTTTCTCCATACCACTACATAAGGAGAGTAGATTTTGGTTTGCATTCATTTATCAAGGTAAAAGATAAACCTACACCAGATTGCCACAGGGCTACTGTGGGAGTCCGACAATATTCACACAAGAAATGGCTGCGAATTTAGCTCAGTTTGTTCCCCCAGAGGGAAGCCAGGTTCTGTTGTATGTAGATGATATTTTGTTGGCCTCACCCACGCAGGAAAGTTGTAGAAAGGATACCCTTGCACTTCTTAGTTTTTTAGCTGAGTAAGGACATAAGGTAAAGAAAGAAAAGTTACAATTGTGGAAAGCACAAGTAAAGTACTTGGGTTATTTAATTTCGCAGGCAGGTAGACAACTGGAGAACAAAAGAAAACAAGCAATTCTTGAGGCACCTATGCCTACGACTAAGCGGGAGATGTCCTTTTTAGGTGTGACTAATTTTTGTAGAAGCTGGATCCCTAACTATGCTGAGGAAGTAAGGCCATTGACCGCACTGATCTATGATACTCCCATGGCGGCTAAAAATAATATATAGTGGACAAATAAGGCAATACAGGCATTTATTAGAATTAAGCAATTGATAGCAGGATCCTCTGTTTTGGGTTTTCCGAACTATTCTAAGCCGTTTGTACAAATGGTCGATTGTAAGGGAGGATATATGACTTTGGTTCTGGTACAAGTACATGGGGATAAACAGAGGCAGACAGCTTTCTACTCCTCCAGATTAGATCCTATTGCAAGGGCATTGCCGCATTGTGTTCAAGCTGTGGTGGCGGCCGCCATGGCAGTACAAGCCTCAGCATCATTAGTTTTGTTTCACCCATTACAATTGCGGGTTCCACATTCAGTAGCTACTATACTTTTGCAAGATAAAAGATAACCTTTTTATCTCCTAGTAGACATTTGTCATGTATGACAGTGCTGCTGACACAGCCTCATATGACCATAGAAAGATGTACTACTCTTAATCCGGCGACACTTGCAGACTCCAGAAGAAGGTACTCCACACGTCTGTTTAGAGAGTATTCATGACAAAGTACTTCCCTGACCAGATTGCTGATCAGTCTACAAACAAAACAAGATCAGAAAGAAAGACACTGTAGGAAAAACACTAGCAGGGTATGCTGTCACCACAGAAACTGAAGTTTTGGAGGCAAAAGGATTGTCAAACATTTATTCTGCACAGGCAGCTGAGTTGGTGGCTTTGACTCTAGCTTGTACCTTAGGGGAGGGTAAAAAAGTGACAATTTATACAGATAGTCAATATGCTTTCTCCACTGTACATGTTTTCGCTCAACTATGGAAGAATAGGGGAATGGTTACTGCGACAAGCAAACCAATAAATCAGAGATTTAATTTTACAGTTATTAGATGCAGTGCAACTACCCCTTCAGATAGCTATATGTAAATGTTCCGCACATACCAACAGAAAAAATTCTGTCTCCAGGGGAAATGCCCTTGCTGATACGGCTGCAAAACAGGCAGCTCAAGAAAATGATTTGCTTTTGCATGATAATGATTTGGAGCCCGGACACCTCTTAGACTTAGAAACACTAAAAGTAATGCAAACTTTGACGACACAGAAGGAAAAATGTCATTGGGTAAAATATGGTATCACTCGACAGAGGGCGTTGTATAAGGCATCAGATGGCAAAATGGCATTACCCTCAAACCTTTTTAGGTATGCGGCATTGGTTAGCCATGGACCTGCCCATGCAGGAGTACAGACTATGATTCAAGTAGTGTCTAAGGTGTTTTGGTGTAAAGGGTTTTCAACTTATGCAAAGCAATTCTGTTTATCTTGTTTATTATGTGCAAAGTATAATGCTCGGGGGGGGGGTTAAAAAGTCTCAGCAGGCATTCCCTACCCCTCCGTATCCATTCCACACACTGTGTATGGACTTTATTGAATTGACACCCTCAGAGGAAAAAAGGTTCTGTTTGGTTATTATTGATGCTTTTTCTAAATGGGTAGAAGCTTTTCCAGTGAAGCATCCGAATGCACAAACAGTAGCAAAGCTTTTGACTATAGAAATAATTCCCCGATTTGGCCTACCAAGACACATTTACAGTGATAATGGGTCTCATTTTGTTAACCAGATTGTTCAGAAATTGGGTCAAGTGTTTCAAATTGATCTCAAAAATCATTGTGCTTACCATCGCCAATCAGCTGGACTGGTGGAAAGACAACGGTGTCTCGAAGAGTAAGCTCCGTAAACTAATGGCAGAAACGCATAGGTCATGGACTGCGTGCCTTCCATTGGCACTCCTGTACATGCGAATCTCACCTTCCTACAAAGGACTTACACCATTTGAACTTTTGTTTGGGAGACCATATTACGTCCCGCAGTGGCAAGGATCATTGCCAGTGGAACGTGAGGGGGGTGAGGATCTAGCGGATTATATGAAGAAGCTGCTAAATGTCAAATCTCTTGTAACCAATGACTCCTTTGCAGATTCCAGAAATGAAACCTTGTTAAGCGTGGCGCCCAGGGACTGGGTGTGGATCCGAATTGTGAAGAGAAAGAATCGGTCATCCCCCAGGTGGGAAGGCCCATACCAAGTACTTATCTCGACACCTACGGCTGTAAAGTTCGCTGAGAGGACTTCGTGGATTCATATCACCCACTGTAAAAAAAAAAAAAAAAAAAAACAAACAAACTCAAGGCTCTTCCTTCTGCCATTGATGTTGGTCAAACTCCACCGGACCTCTGAGCACAAAGTCTGGCTACAAAGGGGGATTAGCCCAATAGGGGTTAGTCTCAAACCCAGTGAAGAAACCAACGGCGCAAGGTAGTCCTTAGGGAGGATGGCCATGTTCAACTGGTACTTGAACTCTCACATGATGATGATTTTGGTGGCGAAAGTAAAATTGTCCATATGAGAAGGAACAGTTGCAAGAGAAAAAGGAATGGTGGTGCTGCAAGCGCAAACAGGTGTTACTACTGTGTTTAAGGTGAAGCTTTGTGAAGGAATTTTGGACTGTTCTAAATGGAACAATGATAATTTCTTGACTTGTGCAAAATACTTGTGCAATAGAGACTGTACGTCCTGGTCAAGTGTTTGGTGGTCAACAGATGTGAATGGATGGGAAACAAGTGGTGCAGTGATACCAGAGAAAGATAAAAGCAGGCAACAAAGAATAAAAATTGAGCATTTCCAAAGTACCAGAGTAGTTACTATAACCATTGTGTCACGACAAGAAAGTGATTCAGGAGTTTATGGAATCGGAGTGTCTCTTCCAACTAGAACTGATCCTTTGGGGACCCTCCAACTTAAAGTACAAAGCCTTAAGAATGCTACAAATAAAGCAGATTTTGCCTTCACAAAAGAAGAACAATTGTTACTCGAGACGGGATTCGTACACCATAATGAATGGTTATATTGGGTTAGATAATAGTACCCGAGAAGCACATCGTGAGAACTGTATTTCTTGTGCTGAAAGTAAACAGCAATTAGCAACAGTCCCACTGATGCAAGATGAAGGTAACCTAACATGTCTGTTGAAATTATTCTTCAACAAAACTGAAGATAAGTGCAAAGATGAAACTCAGCGTTTTCTGGTCATAAGCAAAGTTGAGAAACCGCCGGCAGCGATTTCCTATCAAAGTTCGTATATGTGCATTTCCAGAGATGGCACAGGGAAAAATTATGGCAATATGGGACAGAACTACTGCAATGTTACTGTGAATGGCAATGGGAATCCATTTCTGGAGAACCAAACTCTAGTTTAGCAGACGTATGGTGGTTATGTGGAGACAACAAACTCAGATCAAGGCTTACATTCCCTGGAAGGGAACTTGTGCACTTGTAAAGTTAATTCTGCCATTCTACATTTTCCCAGTTCCAGCAAGCAATTTCGTAAGAGAACTTGAAATAAAGCCGAAGTGATTGAGTAGGAGAAAAAGAGAAGCACTGAAGCAATCTTTTGATAACAGTGTCTACATCGATAGCATTGGCGTACCAAGAGGTGTACCTGATGAATACAAAGCAATAAACCAAATAGCAGCTGGTTTTACATCCATCTTTGTCTGGATTCAACCTAATAAGAAAGTGGACTGGATCAACTACATTTACTATAACCAGCAGCATTTTGTGAACTATACCAAAGATGCACTGAAAGGAATTGCTGAACAACTGGAGGCCACTTCGCAGGTGGCATGGCAGAATCGAATTGCGTTAGATATGCTCCTGGCCAAAGAAGGAGGAGTTTGCAAGATGTTTGGGACTTTCTGTTGTACATATATTCCAAATGACACTGCGCCTGATGGAAGTATCACTCAAGCTTTGAAAGGTTTGGAGATGTTATCCGAAGAATTGGCAGAGAACTCTGGGGTAAATAATCCCTTTACAGATTTTCTACAAGCGTGGTTTGGAAAATGGAGTCATCTCATCAGCAGTTTCCTGGTGTCCATTGGAGTCGCTGTGGCTATCGTGGTGATATGTGGTTGTTGTTGAATACCCTGTATCAGAGGTCTTCTACAAAGACTGATTGATACTGCTGTTACGAAGACGATGTACCAGCAATTGCAACAGACTGGTGAAAGTGAATACATTGAAATGCGACTCTTTGCAAATGTTTTTGAAGTTTAAAAATTTGTCTTGCCAATGAAGTAATGTACACAAAGAAAAACTTAGTTTTTACCATATATTGCTGAAATAAGACAAAAGTGTTTTCAGAGGGGAAATGTTAAGAGAAAATGTTTTAAAAACTTACTGTTATTTGTCTTTTTCCTGTTATTGCAAAATGAACATGTTATTTGTTGGGATATGCCTATTAAAGATGGGCCTCATCTGTGAACAAAATGCAGCATTGCTTATGAACCTGAATGATATCTGTTTTCTGCATTTCAGAATAAAGAGATTTGGTTATAGCTCAGTGAAGCCTGAGATAAGGGCGCACAGCCGAGTAAGAGTTAATTTACTGAGGCAGGCTATGTGTCCTGGAAAATTTGAGCTACCGTTGCTGAATTGAACATTCTGTACTAGCTGTGGGTTTGAGGTAATTTGTGATAAACATGTTTATCCTATATGTTTTTCATAGCCAACTGTCAATGGTCAGAAATGTAACAAAAAGTTGTTTTGCTTGCAGTATAAAAGTTGATGTCAGTAAACAAGTTGATCAGATCAGATGAGATCAGATCAGATTAGTCCAGACCGGACATCTTGGCCAACATGCTGTGTAATCTGGTTAACTGCTAATAAAGGAAAATTCAACGCCTGAGACAGATGTGACTCGTTTGAATGTTTTCTTCTGACAAGGTAGCCCTCAGTCGGCCAGAATACCAGAGACCTAGTATAGTAGTCGGTTGCTGTCATCCCAGGACTGACGTCAGGTAGTCAGGGGTATAAAAACAGGCAGCAGATGCCATTACATCAGTTTTTTTTGCCCCAAATGTCAGGAGCCCCCCCAAATAGGAAGCTAAGTTACGGTGGGGAAAGAACTACCAGTAAAAAGTAAATACCAATACCAAAACACCAGAAAGGGGTGAGTAAAAGACAGAGGTGAGAGATAAAGAGAGACAAGGGGGCTGGATTGAGGGAAACCAAGACTGCAACACTGAATACACTCGAACATCTACATTTATGGTAATTGTACACAACTGTACTATGGTTCTTCATGTTTCACTGTTGCAGTCATCACAATTGGGTTGACTCCCAAAGCTGAAGGGTGGAGGCAGTCAAGAAGAATTGGGGCTGGCTAATATGCCCTGCAGGACTGCAGTTGCAAAACCCGCCCTGGATTTGGAAAAGATAGGCAGGTGGTAATGCTTGGTAAAGATGCGTACAGAACTCAAGGTAGCAGCTTCCAGGATGTCCCAGGTAAGGAGTCCCCTGAGTAATGCTGTAGAGGTAGAAGCTGCCCTAGTGGAATGTGTTCTGACCCCCTGATGGGTTGGTTTCCCATGGTGCTTGTAGCAGAAATGGATGCACTGTGCTATCCATCTGGAAATTGTTGGCTTGGAAATGGCCTTGCCCTCTGCCCCTGGTGCAAAGCTGACTAGTAACTGGTCAGATCTCCTGAAGGGCTTTAGTCCTATCAAGGCAGAATCTGAGCTGCCTGTGCACATCCAATGACAGCAGGATCATTTCCCCTTTATTTTGAGGATTAGGGAAGAAAGTTGGCAAATGGATAGATTGGTTTAGAGCCACACTGGACACCACTTTAGGCATAAAGGAAGGATTAGTTCTGAGGGAAACCCTGTCAGCATGGAAAATAATGAAGGGTTCCACAGCCATAAGTGCCTGTAGCTCAAGACAGTCTTCTAGCTGAAGTGATGGCCAGAAGCAAGGTTGTTTTCCAAGAAAGGAATTTTAACTCATCTGGCGCTGCAGGTTCAAAAGGAGGTAGCATAAGCTTTACCAGTACAAAGTTAAGGTCACAAGCAGAGGTGGGTGCTCTCCTTGGCAGCCTTAAGTTAGTCCCTCTCAGGAATTGTTTGACAAGAGAGTGAGAGAAAAGATGTAGCTCAGTGCTGTAATGAGCTGAAATGGCAGACACATGAATCTTAATGGAGGAGAAGGATAGGCCTCTGTGGAGTAGATCTGCTAAGTAATCCAGTATCAGAGGCAGGGAGGGCAGAGTTGTGTCCTCCACTGGACAAAATCCAGGAGCAGTACCTCTTCCACTTATCAGGATAGAATTTCCTTGTACTGGGTCTTCTGGCTTCAAGGATGATGTCCAGCACCTGCTTGCTTAGGCTGGTTACTGGGGAAGAATTCAAGGAATAAGCCAGGCTGCAAGATTTAGTGTTTGCAGCTGCAGATGCAAGATCTGCCACCACTGCTGAGACAGCAGGGTTGGGTTCTGGTGTAGGTGCCAGGTTGGCACCAGTGACGGGCCGCACAGGAGTGGGTACCAGTGCTGGCTTGGCCAGTCTGGGGCAAGAATTGTCCTTGGTCTATCCTGTCTTATCTTGAGAGAAGGGGCAGAAGGGGAAAGGCACTGATTGAGAGATTTGCCCTCGAAGGCTAGGGCATCGACTTTTCAGGCCCTGCTGCGAGGTGTCATGGTGCAGAATTTGCTGAGCTGGTGACTGCAGGGGGAGGCTAAGAGATCCACCTCTGGGGTACCCCACATTTATGAATCAGAAGGTTGAAGGTGCTGGGCTCCAATTGCCACTCGTGTGAGTATAGGAGATTTCGGCTCAAGTAGTCTGCCAGTGAATTGAGTTTGCAGATGGATGCATGTCCAAGGCAGTGTTCCACAGGGCCATGGCTAGCCTGCAGAGTGGGTATGAATGGGTTTTCCCCCGCTTGTTTATGTACCACAAAACTGTGGTGGTGTCATTTTTATTTGCAGGTGTCCTGGAGAGAGTAGGGATCGAAAAGCTGTTAGTGCGTGCTGCACCACTAGCACCTTTTTGGTTGATGTGCAGATGAACTAGACTTGGGCTCCAATGGTCCTGAATTAATTTGCCATCCATGTGTGCCCCCCAGGCATAGTCTGATGCATCCTGGGCAGGTTCTGGGCGGTGTGGGGTTAAGTACAGGGCAGTCTCCTGTTGTGGTTGCATGCGTCTGCCCACCAAAGAAACTCTGTCCTTAGACAGGGTATGATAGGAATGACTGTTTCCGGGTCCTGAGAATGTTGGCATCAAAGATTTTTTTTTTTTTTTTAAGTACCATTGAAGTTTCCTCATATGCAGTCTTACATATGGAATTAGCAGAATACATGAGGCCATGAACCCTAGAGCCTGCAGAAATTTTCTTGCAGATAGCTGATTCTGGTAGCCATTTGTTTGAAGTAGGCTGTCAGATAAACTTGTTTTTCTGAAGTGAGGAATGCCATCTGGGATGGTGTCCAAACTTGTTCCCAAGAATAAAAGCTTCTGACTGGGTACCAGTTTTGATTTCTTTTCGTTGATGGTGTACCCCAAGGAAGTGATAAGATTTTTCACAAATGTCAGGTGCTGCAACAGCAATTACTGACTGTCCGTCTGAATCAGGCAGTTGTCCAAGTACAAGTAAATTTGGACACTTCTCTGCCTATAGTATGCAACGGCTGGAGCCAAGCATTTTGGGAATACTCTGGGTGCAGTGGATAAGCCAAAGGGAAGTGCAGAGAACTGAATTTAAGATACTTCCTGCAAGACTCCCTTATAGGGATGTGCAGATAGGCTTCTTTTAAATCTAGGGTGACTAACCAGGCATCCTTTGCTAGCATGGGTAGGAGCTGTTGCAGGGTAAGCATTTTGAATTTTGGTACTACCAGGAAGGTGGTGAGAATTGAAAGATCCAGGATTGGGCACCAAGAGCCCTCTTTTCTGGGTACCAGGAAGAGTCTGGAATAGAATCCTTGACCTATCTGCTCCACTGGAACCAGATGAATAGCTCTGATGGATAGCAGGGATAGAACTTGGTTTTAAGTCTCTACCCACTGGTTTGAAGGAAGGTCTGGGAACCCTCTTGTGGTTGACAGTGAGTGGAAGTAAAATATGTACCCCTGGGATACAATGCTGAGGACCTATCGGTCTTGTGTGAAGGATATCCAGTTTTTTGCATGAAGGGCAAGTTTTCCACCTAGGAGCACAAGCAATTGGGCAGAGGTGGGGAGTGGAGTATGGAAGTCATTGTGAGCTTTTTCCACAGGAAGATGGCTTACCACTCCCTGCTTTGGGGGTGGGGCCACGCCATTGCTTAGATCTCTGCATACCTGAGACTGTAATCTGGGTGGCCAATTTCCCCTGGGTCTGGTTTGAGATGGCCTAGAGGGGGCTATGTTGCTAGTACTTCAGCATATGAAACTGACAATTTAATGCCCTAATAAGAGTAGCAGAGGTATATACCTTCTTACCTCATCTGTCCAAAGCTCTGGAATCCCTGTCCAAAGGAGTGGGATTCTTGGCTGTAGTGGCCTTGATACCTTTAGGCCCCTGGGAAATTATCGCTGGGTCAGCAGTAGGATTCTTGAATAGAAATTGGTGAGTGTCCGTTACTCTGTAGTACCCGTCTGGTTTCCTAGGGGGCAGGAGGTAAAGTATCAGGAGTAAGACTGGATTCCATGAAAACAGTCAACCTCCAGGACAGAGGATATTGCTAAAGGCCTGTGCTGTGGCAAATCTAGGCATTCTCAGAGTCTCTTTTTGGACTAGGGATAGTCTTGGCATTCCCAGTGGAAATTCACTCAAGGTATGCAAGGTTTCACCAAAAGAAAAATCCTCTGGAGGAGAAGCAGAGGGAATGGTTTCCTCTGCATCTGAATTCTCACAAGCAGATAAGGGCATGTCTTCATAATCAGAATGCTCAGAGTCATCGGACTCCTGGTCGGTTGAAACTGCAGGGGACTGGTCTCTTTTCCTCTTAGCAAGGGAAGGCTGACTTCCCCTAATCAGCGTAATAAGGTCTTCAGCCATTCTAAGCATTTGTCTGTGGTACGGGAGGATGAGCATACGCTTAGTCGGTTTTCTAGGCGTAGTACGTACACTAGGCCTAAGAAACTTGGTAGTTTTAGATAATAAAGTTCTGTTTGAGTCTAACGTCGGTAGTGTGAAGAACAGCCTCAGAAGCCGGTGCCTGCACAGCAGCTCCAGACCCATCCAAGGTCGAGACATCCGCAGGTTCCTCAGTCAAAGAAGTCTCGTGGCATACTGGACTCAGAATGGGTCTCAGTAGAAGCCTTCGAAACCACAGAAGCAGGCATCAGGGGCTGCGAAAGCACCTCACCGAGTACCGGTGAACTGGAGACATGCGTAGTGGAAGCATCATTGGCAGCTTTGGAGCTACGCAGTCTCTGCTTTTATCCTTACATTTTTTTTCAGAATATCGGCAGTCGAATGGCTTACCAAAGCCATTTCGGAAGAAGAAAATAGAGAGCGAAAGAATTTAGCAACAATGAGAGCCCGACGACGAATGGTTTGGGCATTTAACAAAGCACAAAACTGACAGCGAGGTACATCGTGGTCTGGGCCTAAACAGGTGACACAGCAAGAATATAAATCTCTGTGTGGTATTTGCTTTCCACAGGCAAGACAATTGTTAACTTTTTCTGACATCGGTTAGAGCAAGAAAAAAGGATCCCCAACATGGTACTTAGCATTAGAAGACTTCAGGATTATTCAATTTGTAAACAAAATCTCACTTAGCGGCTGAAGGCCACTTGCTAACTGCTTCTGATTCGGGCTCCACGGCAAGAAAGACTGCTGTAATGGCGTCAGCTGCCTGTTTTTATACCCCTGATGACCTCATTTCAGTCCTGCAGCAACAGCAACAGATGCAGAAATACTAAGTCTCCAAGTATTCGGGATGACTGAGGGCTACCTGCAGGCAGATAACACAAGTGTGACGACTGCAACAACGAAACGCAAAGAACATCACTGGAATAATACCAGACAAGAGATCATAGAGATTACAAGTCTTTACTGAGGGGAAAAAAGTGCTCAACATGGAGGACAAGAACTTTTAATATTGCCTACCTCCCAAACACAGCAGGGACTTGCAACAATCCCGATTTAAATTTTTGTCTACCCACCCACTCAAAGACCAGATTTAAAAGGTAGCCAAAGGCTGGAATTACAGTGTGTTAGGAATCTATACCTTCATAAAGTCTTGTTTGGGTTTTTCCGTAGATATACGTCCCTATAATAGGTGGCACAGACTCTAACACATTGTGTTACTTGCATAAATCAGTATACAATTTAATGTCCATTTCTTAACTTTTACAAAAGGAAAAAACATGTAAATTTAGAAGTTGCTGTAACAACCGATCTGAAGGACAATACACTCGGGAATGCATGCAAAAGCCAGGCATGTCAAAGATCAAACCATGGCTCATATAATTTTCATTCTTCAATAAATTCTTCATCTAAATTCAGGGTCATGGGGAAGATGTAGCCTAACACAGCATGTGACCAACATAAGGTAGAGAAGTACCACTGGACAGGATGCCAATCACAGCCACATGCATACTTTGACACAAGCAAAAACAGACTGACAATTCACCTAACAGCATGCTGCTTTTGGGATGTGGGAAGAAAATGGAGCACTTGGAACAAAAGCACACAATGACAGGGGGAGAGCACATGAAGACTCCTTACACAGGACAACCCAGACAGGAACCAAACTAAGAAAAGAAAAAGAAGCGTCGTAGCCATGTTAACTTCTGTATCACTGTGGGAAAAGGAAACAAAGTGAACACATTCAGTTACCAGCAAAAATTAATTGCCATCTTGAAAGACACAGTAAGATTACTGCAAGTCAAACTGAAATTTGAATTTTTCTGTACATTAAGCTCTCCTACAACTAATCAAAAAATGCTATGAGTGCGCACTACTCGTACAAGTGCATTACTAAAACCAGACCGCAAACTCACCCATGCTACTACTTCTGGTGAAAAATGCCGATCCAAATCGATAAATACAACAGACTCTGTGACAAGTGCTATCTGAATATGCAGTTTTATTCCTAGAACTTCTGCAAGCTATCACACCAGTAAATCAATATGTGAAGGCATTATGAAGTGCAAGCATTCGGAGAAAAATTCTCAACGACAAAGAGCTAGATGCTCCATCACTTGCAACTGAGGTGCTGATAAATGCTGGCAGAATTTGATACTGAAGTTAGTGAACCACAGAAGGATACAAGTTGCAGTTATGGATATACAGAGGGATTATGGGATTGGATGGAGGACTAGCACTGAAAACCTACAGAAGAATGAACCAGTGTTATAAGGAAGCTTTAAAAAAGTAATTCACGACCCAAGGACGAAGCGCCAAACAAGACTGTGAATAAATCCTTTATTGGAAGCCACCACACTAAAACAAGCACTTTCGCTCTGTGCAATACCGAGCTTTATCAAGTATAAAAACAATGCTTAATGCTCAACAAATATATACTGAAGCCAAAGTCACATGCTATAAATGATTGATTAGTTAATTAATTGTTGCATCATGAGTTCAATCACGTATTAAAGGATTATATTTGAATGCACGCAAAAAACTGCAAAGTATAAAATATAAAATCTTTTGTTGTAACATAGACATGGAGAATTAACATAAATGCAATGTATATAGTATCGCACCTTGTAAATATAAAGATAAAGTTTATAAAATCTTTTATCCAATAAAACACGATTCAACTATCAATAAATTTAACAAAAAGTTCATCAAATGACTTAAAACTTTGTGTGGTTAAGAACAGTGTACCATCACTCAACTCTAGCGTGCTAAAAAACTACTGTTAAAAATGTTATAAATAAATTTAGAATAGAATATAACATGTTGTATAAATGCTTTGTCAAGCTAATACTGTCAAGGCATATTTGCATAAAAATGCAAATATACAAAGAAAACAGAAAAATGTAATTTGACTTAATAAATGATATTTAATATTCGATAATATTAAGTAGTATTTTATAATATAAAATAGATTAATATATGTTTAATAAGAACAATATCTAAAAACTAGTACTAGACTAGCATTAAATCTACTGTGTTGACCTCAAATATAAAAAGAATCACAAATCCATGTCAAGATAGATAGTGTGTGATAGAAAACGGAAAAAATGTAGGAAAAATAAGTAATAAAAAGAATATGTAATAACAGAAGAATTAGAAAAAAATAGAAAAAAATTCAACTCTTAACACTATAATCTAGCAGTTCTTAACTTTAGAACACTACTGATATTGATACTATCATTGAGACCTGGCGGTTTACCTGCATCCAGTCTCAGTTGCCACAAGAGTTCCCTATACTTATAAGGAAGCTTTGCCTTCTAGCTATCTATGCTAATTGCAACTGTATTTCTAAGTTTTATTGTAATCTGCAACGTTTAATTTAATGTGGAGCTTTTCTCCCCGGACCTTCACTGAAAATGGGCTCACCTAGGCCCAGTGGACCTTCCCAGTAAACAAATGCAATAAATAAGATGCAGACTTTTTCCTGGCAGTACATAAGGAATGCAAAGCTTCTCTACTCCACCTTATACTTCTCAAAAAAATTATATCTATATCTATATCTATATGTATAGATATCTCTATATGTATAGATATCTCTATATGTATAGATATCTCTATATGTATAGATATCTCTATATCTCTATATCTCTATATCTCTATATCTATATCTATATCTATGTATATGTATGCGTATATATGTGTGTGTGTGTGTATATATGTGTGTGTGTGTGTGTGTGTGTGTATATATATATGTGTGTGTGTGTGTGTGTGTGTGTGTGTGTGTGTGTGTGTGTGTATGTGTGTATGTGAATACCAAGGTGAATGAGAAGTTATGTACCTACCATAACGTTCCATGTTAGTTGTCTTCTTCTCGCCTTCTTTCTTGCTGGATGTGTTCGGAGCCGATCCTTGGCTCCGACTCGGCTTATACCAAAGCTCGAGAGCTATTTTTACCGGCTCGAGGTAACCCTGTATCCCACAATGCTAGGCGCTAACTACCCAGATCTCGTTTGATAGCTAACACTATAGCAGTTCTGCCCCCAGAACAAAGGAGAGAGAGGCATACCCGTATAGATAGCCATCCCGAGAAAAGGATACCAATGGAGACCATACAGGGCAAAAAAAAAGAAGGCCCCGTAGGATCCTATCGGTCTGTCCAGGCTAGGGGGTTGGAGGGCGGGACGCAAGAAAGAAGGCGAGAAGACAACTAACATGGAACATTATTGGTAGGTACATAACTTCTCAATGTTAAGTTGTCAATCTCGCCTTCATTCTTGCTGGATGGGACCACATCCCTAGCACCTCAACCCTGGGTGGCTCAACGGAACAGACTCTTGAGGACGGTGGAACCAAAATTAGCTCGGCTTCTGGAGGCCATGTCCAATTTGTAATGAGAAAAAGGTATGGGGAGAGGCCCATGTGGCTGCCGCACAAATTTAACCTAAAGGCAACCTGTCCTGAAAGGCTATAGATGTAGCTAAGGCTCTAGTTGAATGGGCTCTAGGTCTTGAAGGAAGCTCTTGACGCCTCCGTTCATAGATGAAAGTGATGACAGAGGCCAACCATCTAGAAAGGGTTACTTTGGAAACTGGAAGGCCTTTCTTCCCTTCAGCATAAGATAGGAAGAGCTGCTCAGATTTCCTAATTTGCTTGGTTCTATCCAGGTAGTAACGGAGTTGGCGAGGAACATCCAAGAAATGCAACTTTTGTTCCGCTCTGTTGGAGTAATTAGGGAAAAAAACTGGGAGATAGATGGTCTGGTTTAGATTTGCCTCAGAAGATAACTTGGGTAAAAAAGAGGGGTTAGTTCTGAGGGACACTCTATCCTTATGGAAAACCAGATAAGGAGGACAAACGCAAAGGGCGTGAAGTTCTGAGACTCTCCTCGCAGAGGTTATGGCCACTAGAAACAAAGTTTTCCATGAAAGTAACATCAAAGAACAGGAAGCCGCAGGTTCAAAGGGAGGGAGAATCAAGGAGGTTAAAACTAGATTCAAATCCCACTGTGGTTGGGGATGTCTGACCGGGGGCTTAAGTAGAAAGATACATTTAAGGAAGGCTTTACAAAGTTTATGAGACAGAGGAGTCTGACAGGCCAACATGAAAATATGAAATGGCCGCTAACTGGACTCTGAGATAGTGGAAGAAGAAGATCCTGATTGAAAAAGTTCGGCCAAAAAATTCAAGACCGATTGGATAGGAGCCACGAATGGGTCTATGTTCCTAGATTTTGCCCAGAGGGAAAAGCGTTTCCATTTGCTGGCATAAATCCTGCTGGTAGAAGATTTGTAAGAAGCTAAAATGATGTCACACACCGAATGGGAGATAAAGGGAAGCCTGGCTAAGGTTAGAAGTGGAGCAACCTAGCTGTGAGGTTGAGAGAGGGGAGGGATTGGTGCAGCTTGCCCGACTGGTGGGTGAAGAGATCTGGAACTGGGTCCAGATGCCAGGGCTCCTCCAAGAGGTAACGATGCAGAAACAGAAAACAGATTTGTCGAGGCCAGTACGGAGCAATGAGGATCATTGTGGATCTCAAGGCGGTAGCTTTCTGAATCAACTGAGAGATTAATGGAAAAGGGGGAAAGGCGTACAGGAGACCCCGGGGCCAATCATGGACTAGAGCGTCTCTGGGGGGGGTGGCCGGAAGAGTGAAAAATTCGGGGCACTTGCTGTTCTGGGGTGTTGCGAAAAGATCGCAGCAAGGCTGACCCCATTTTCCGAAAATTTTCTCCACTACTGACTGCTTGCGAGACCACTCGTGCAGCATGAGAATGGCTCTGCTCAGCCTGTCCGCTATGATGGACTTCCCAGGGATAACGTTGCTATCAGAAACCGCTGAGAGGAGATCGCCCACTGCCAAAGTCTGAGTGCTTCTCGACACAAGGGATACGACTTGGTTACGCCCTGCTTGTTGATGTACCACACTATGGCCATATTGTCCATCTGAACTGCAATCATCCCGATGGGAAGAGAGAGTCCTGAAGGGCTTGCAACACTAAAAGTACTGCTCTCATCTCCAGGACATTTATGTGCAGGTGGCACTCGAAAGGTTGCCCAAGTGCCCTGGACCGTCCTGCCCTGAAAATGCTCCCCCACCCGATCAGGGAGGGATACGTTGTCACTGTAGCAACTGGGGGGGGGGGACAAAGGGTCTGCCCTGAATCACTTGAAGGGAGACCATCTACCAAGACAGGTGCTTTTTTGCATGACTGGGTTATTAAAATGTTGTGCGACATCGGGAGCTGCTGGAAGGACCACTGAGAGAAGAGCATCCACTGAAGGAGTCGCATGTGGAAGCGAGCTAAAGGAAGTAATGTAATGGCAGCCGCCATGAGACCTAGAGTCTTCAGTACAAACTTAGCCTGGATTTTGTTGTTCTGAAGAAGGATATGAACATGTTCGCGAATATCTGAGACTCTTTGTGCCATTAGTTTTGTAGATAGTTCAACTGTGTCTAATATGGCGCCTATGAAGGTAATAGACTGACAAGGCGACAAAGCAGACTTAATTTATGGAGATACCTAGCTCTTCGCAAATCTGAATAGCGTAATCTCTGGACTGAATAAGTTGACGCCTGGTGGTGGCGGTAAGGAGCCAGTCGTCCAGATATGGAAACACCTGGAATCCTTGACACCGTAACCACTGCCATGCATTTGATGAACACTCGGGGGGGCTGTAGTGAGACCAAAGGGCAGGGCCCTGAATTGGTAGTGACTGGCCCCCAGCCGGATGCGGAGAAACCTCCTGGAGCACCTGTGCATCTTGATGTGGTAGTACGCCATCTTGAAGGTCTATAGAGCACATCCAATGGTCCTGGCCCAAAAAGGGTAGAAGGGACTGTAGCGTAACCATCCGGAACTTCGTTCTTTGAACAGACTTGTTTTCAGTCTGCTGAGATCCAAAATTGGTCTCCAGTCTCCTGTCTTTTTTGGTACCAAAAAGAACTTTGGAGTAGATTCCGGATCCTTGCTGGGACTGGTTGGATGGCCCTTTTTCTTAGCAGTTTTGAGATTTCTAATACTGCTTGTTCCCTTAGACTGGGAGGAACATCTGGAAGGGGCCTTTTTGGCTGTTTTGGGGTGTGCACAAAGGGAATTTCGTAACCCTCGGATGTGATCGACCATACCCATCTGTCTTTGGTGAGGGAAAGCCAGGCTTTTGGGTACAGGGATAATCTTCCCCTGAATGCCTCCGAAGGCAGACAGTCGGACAGCTTCTCAGGGATGCTGGAAGGGTTGGCCAGAGACAGCTTCTCTGCTACCCTGATTCTGCAGACCCCCTCTGCCCCTGGGGCGGTGTCTGTTAGTTTCCCCCCCTGCCTCTAGAGGGGAACTCACCTCGTGCGTCCGGCACGACTCCCTGTGGTTTGCGGAAGCACATTTTTCCACCTTTCTGACCTGTAGGGTATGGTCTAGATGGGGTGGAAAAACGGACTCCCACGGCAGAGAGTCTTGCCTTCTTGTTCGCATCTGGTCAAAGTATCCTTCACCTGAGGTCCAAACAATGCCGAACCATCAAAGGGAGAGTTGGTGAAAGATGCCTTTAAGGGGTCAGCAAAGTTACAAAGCCACATCCGGGCGTGACGTCTTAAGGCCACGCCTGTGCCTGCAGCCCTACTCGCACCATCGGCTGCATAAGAAATAAGCCGCATGGAGGAGTTAACAATCGAGTTTAGGGTTGCCAGCTGGGAGTCTATTTTGTCCTGAGAACCCGCAGCTGTTGGATCCTGTAGAGTATCACCCATTTCTTTGAGCAAGTCTCTTTGAAGGCAGGTGAAATAAGTAATTCAGCGACCGCATGGTAAAGGTCGCTGAAGAAAACTTCCGCTTGCCGTACCAATCCATGGTCCTAGATTCCTTATTAGGAGGATGGATAGGTACTGAAGGATCAGCCAGTTCCTTCTTAGTGGCTGCTGCCACCACCATGGCATCAACAGGGACACCCTTGGTCAAAACCTGTTAATCAGAAGGGGCTGTGATAAATTTTGAAGGCCTCCGCGGGGTAGGTTCCATCGAGTTAAGGGCCGTCCATGCCGTCCTGGCCACCACTTCCATAAGGGGGTCAAAGGGCGAAGACACCCAGGAGGTGGAAGGGCGAGAACCAAACGCCTCTAGGTAAACAGACTCGTCCTCGGAAGGCTTGAGGGTAGACCAGTTCCCCCTCTGCTTGAGGATCTCAAGGATGTCAGAAAAGGAGACATCCTCAGAGGGGGATCATGGGGACCCTTCCGACTCATCCAAGTCGGTATCTGATGTGACTGACTCAGGGGAGTCCACATGCTTCCTCTTAAATTTCCTCTTCTGAGGGGGCTCCCCTGACAGATCAGGGGAGGCCTCAGAAAAGGAGTATGCTCCCAATGGGGGCCCCTGAGGAGTAGGATCTCTGCGGTCAGGGTCGAGAGGATGGGTAGAGACCATAGCAGGCACTACAGTGGGAGGAGCTGAGGGAGCCGACAGAGGAGCAGGCACAGGGGCCAGCACACTCCTCATGACCTCGAAAGCACCCCTATCAGGCAGGGAAGAAGGTCCCCGTTCCGAAGAGATAAGGACCCCTCCCGGCACTGAGAGGGATGGCTCAGAGGCCGATGTCAGAGCCGAACTCACCTGCGCCGAGGCTCCGAGAGGAAGAAAGTACAGTTTTGTACCTACCATAAATGTAGATGTCCGATAGGTATGCAACTGCAGTCCTGACATATGGGTTGTCCTGCCTCAGGCAGCCCTTCAGTCGGCCAGATTCCAAAGTCTGGGTCCGGCGTCAGCTGATGTCGCCCTTTCCCCGACGTCAGAGTGCCTAGCGTATAAAAGCATCAGCCGACACCATCTTCTTCAGCGTTTCTTGCCCCAGATGCCAGGTGCCCTCCAAGGAAGGCTAAATTTTGAAAATAGAGAAAAAATTCCAGACAAGTACAACAACATAAAAACAAATACACCATAAAAGATTACCCCAGGTAGCTAAAATGAGGGGTAGAAACCCAAAAGAATACCACAGAGGGGTAGGTGGGAGGGGAAACCTGACTGCAGTTGCATACCTATCGGATATCTATATTTATGGTAGGTACAAAACTGTACTATGTCCTTCAAGGATGCAACTGCAGTCCTGACATATGGGTTGAATACCATAGCCAACCTGGGGGTGGTAGGCACTAAGACAAAGATGGTGTAGCTAAAATGCCCTGCAGGACTGCAGAAGCAAACCCTGCTCTGGATCTGGAATATAAAGGCAGGTTGTAATGTTTGGAAAATGTATGCACGGAGCTCCATGTAGCAGCTTCTAAAATGTCCTTTGTTGCCACTCCTCTTAAAAAGGCTGTGGAGGTGGCTGTAGCTCTGGTGGAATGTGGCCTGATGTCAGCTGGCACAGTTTTTCCATGAAAAGAGTAGCAGAATTGAATGCAATTTCCAATCCATTTAGAAATTGTCTGTTTGGAAATTGCTTTTCCCTGCAATCCAGCAGCGCAAGCTACAAAAAGCTGGTCAGATTTTCTGAAAAATTTTGTTCTGTCCAAGTAGTAGCGCAACTGTCTGTGTATGTCCAAGGTGTGCAGAAGTCTCTCTCCTTTATTTTGAAGATTGGAAAAGAAGGTAGGCAGGTGAATAGCTTGATTCAGGGACACCCTGGATACCACCTTTGGCATGAATGACGGATTGGTTCTCAAAGAAACTCTGTCCTGATGAAAAATGAGAAATGGTTGTATTGCCATAAGGGCCTGTAGCTCAGAGACTCTTCTTGCTGAGGTTACTGCCAGAAGGAAAGCGGTCTTCCAAGACAGAAATTTCAACTCTGAAGATGCTGCTGGTTCAAAGGGAGGAAGAGTTAATTTTTCCAGCATGAAGTTGAGGTCCCATGCAGGCACTGGTGGTTTCCTTGAAGGGTTGATCTTTATACCTCTTAAAAACCGTCTTAGCAATGGGTGAGAAAAAACAGGCGGATCAGTGCTATATTTGGCAGATATTGCTGAAGCATGCATTTTTATGGAAGAATATGAGAGGCCATTATGGAGCATTTCAGCCAAATATTCTAGGATCTGTGGAATGCTCATCACTGATGGGTCTTGACCCTTTTTGCTGTTCCAGATAAGAAATCTCTTCCATTTTGCTGAGTATGTTTTTCTAGTGGAAGGTCTGCGCGCCTCCAGGATGACATCTTTTACCCTTTTGGAAAGTGTATCCTGAGGAATAGTCATGGAATCTTCCAAGCTGTCAGCTTCAATGTTTTCAAGCTGGGGTGTAGTGCCCTGTAATTGTGCTGTGTCAGAAGTGGCCTTTGAGGAAGGAGCCACGGATTGGTGTGTGTCAAGCTCCGTAGCAGTGGGTACACCAGTGTTGTCTTGGCCAGTCTGGAGCCATCAGTATGACTTTCGATTGCTCTGTCCCGATCTTTAGTAACACCTTGGTCATCAAAGGAAGAGGTGGGAAGGCATACAGTGTTAGAGAGTTCCAACTGAAGGAGAGAGCGTCCACCTTCCATGCTTGAGGATGGTATGTCCTTGTGCAAAACTTTTTCAGATGGTGATTGAGGTGGGAGGCAAAAAGATCTTTGTCTGGCCTTCCCCATGCTTGAGTTATTTGTAAGAAAATGTCTGGATGCAACATCCATTCGTGTGGATCCATGATGTTTCTGCTTAGGCTGTCCGCCAGAACATTGTCCTTCCCTGGTACAAACTGGGATTGTAGCTCTATTTTCAATTGTAGGGAAATATCCCAGAGATTCATTGCCAGTCTGCAAAGAGGGTAGGAATGGGTACCTCCTTGCTTCTTTATGTACCACATAACTGTGGTATTGTCTGTCTTTATTAGTAGATGGCCCTGATGCATGAACTTTTCGAAGCCCTTGATTGCATGCATCACTGCCAGCATTTCTTTTTGGTTGATGTGCAGGTGCTTTTCTTTTGTGTCCATTGTCCTTGAAAGCATCTGCCCTCCATGTGCGCCCCCCCATCCATGGTCTGAGGAGTCTGTTATGGTTTGACTTGTATGAGGCTTGCTGAAAGGCAGAACTTTGTTTATCTGGCTTGCATGAGCCCAACACAGAAATTCCTTTTGAAGGCATGGAATGAGTGGGATCAATGCTTCCAGGCTGTGGCTGTGTTGAGACCATAGACTTTTTAGATACCATTGTAGTTTCCTCATATGCAGCCTTGCGTGTGGAACCAGAATAATGCACAATGCCATGAAACCCAGGGCCTGCAGGATTTTCCTTGCAGTCATCTGGGTGTGTGTTGCTAATTTTCTGAAGTATTCTGGTAATTGTTTTTGTTTTTCTTTTGTCAGAAACGCCATCTGGGTGTTTGTGTCCAGTGTGGCACCCAGGAAAGGTATTTGTTGGGATGGTACGAGACTTGATTTCTGAATATTGACTGTGTATCCCAAGGCCTGCAGTAGGTGAATGACATAGACCAAGTTTTTTAACAAGGCTTGTTGGCTGTCCGCTTGTATAAGGCAGTCGTCCAGGTAAGGGTGTATTTGTATCCCCTGAAGTCTGCAATGTGCAATTACTGATGCCAGGCACTTCCTGAACACTCTGGGCGCAGTAGGTAAGCCAAAGAGCAATGCTGAGAATTGATAATGCTCTGAGCCTGCAAAAAATCTGAGGTATCTTCTGCAACTTTGTCTGATTGGGACATGCAGGTATGCCTCCTTGAGGTCCAGAGTTACCAGCCAGGACCCCTTGCCCAGCATGGGAAGGAGTTGCTGTAAAGCCAGCATTTTGAATTTTGGCACAATAAGTTAAGTATTCAGTGTGGACAAGTCCAGAATGGGTCTCCATTGGTTTTCTTTTCTTGGAACAAGGAACAGTCTTGAATAAAATCCTTGGCCTTGTTCTGCAGAAGGAACCTTCTCTATTGCTCTTATTTGAAGTAGGTTTGTTATTTGTTTGAGTGCCTCTGCCCTTTGATTTGGTGGCAGGTTTGGCCTGCCATGTCTTGTTGGTAGTGTATGAAAATGGAATCTGCATCCTTTGTCTATTATGTCCAGTATCCATTTGTCCTTTGTAATATTGTGCCAATTTTGAGAGAATAAAGATAATTTTCTGCCCAAAGGTGCTTCTAATTGAGCCCTGGATGGCGGAGTCAAAGTCAAGTCATTGAGATTGTCCCTGCGGAGCAGTGGAAGGTCCTGCCCCACCTCTCTGGTTCGGAGGCTGCCATTGACGTCCTCTGTAGGAGCCTCGAGTTTGCCCTCTGCCACGTCTGCTTTTGCCTCTCTGGAATTTGTCTGTCTGGAAGGGACCAATGCTTAGAAGGCCAATTCCTGCTGAATCTTGGAGGCTGTACCTGGAGGAAATCTGACTGTTTGTACTGATTTTGCCTTTTCCTCTATTTTCTTTAAAACCTCTTGTGCAGTAGCACCAAATAGCTTATGTTTTTCTAGTGGTGCGTCCAAAAGCTTAATTTTCACATGGTCTGGCAATGTTTGTTCCTTTAACCAAGCATGTCTGCGTATGACCGCAGCTGTCATTGCGGCTCTACATGAAGCTTCCAATGCATCATATCCACACTGAAGGAAATGGTTGCTAACCTGCTGAGTATTATGAACCAATTCCTGTAACCCCTTTCTATCTAATGGCTCAGGGGAAGCCAATTTCTTTTGCAAGTCATCCAACATGTATTCCTGATACTGAATCATATGAAACTGACAATTTAATGCTCGCATAGAAAGGGTGGAAGTAGTATATACTTTCTTGCCCCCACCTTTCTAAAGCCCTAGAATCTCTTTCCGAAGGAAGTGGGTTCTTAGCAGTAGTGGAGGAAACCCCTTTAGGCCCCTGAGAAATAGTTTCAGGGTCAGCAGTATGGCCCTTGTACAGAAACTGATGTGTGTCTGGGACCCTGTAGTACCTGTCTGGCTTGACAGGAGTAGGGGGTAGGGAGTCAAGGGAAACACTAGATTCTAAGTACACATCATCTAAAACATTTAAAACTGGAGGAATAGGGTCTATGCTGAGGTAGCTTTAAAAATTCCATTAACCTTTTCCTAGAATCTGAGTATTCTTGGCCTTGCCATTTAAAGTGTTCCCTCATGGAATGAAGAGTTTCCCCAAAGGAAAACTCCTCAGGGGGAGAAGCAGAGGGAATGGATTCCTCCGCATCAGAATCCTCATAGGCCAGGAAGGCCTCCTCCTGGTAGTCTGAATGTCGGCCGAGACCGCGGGTGTCGGTCCTTATCCTTCTGGTTTTTTTTTTAGGTAAATGTGCGGTTGGAAGCTCCAACGGCATGATATAACAGAAATCTTCCCCAAAATAATCCTGTGCAAACTCTGACCGACGCCTAAGAGTGCGTTTATTGAAAGAAGCACAAGCTATACAGGCCGAGACGTTGTATTCTGGGCCTAGGCAGAGTAAGCAGTAAGAGTGGAAATCCTTATGAGGTATTTGTTTCCCACAAGTTAAACAATTATTAACTTTTACAGTTTTATCTGACATCGGCTGAGGCATGAAAAGGTCCCCAATGGGGTACTTAGCTTTTTTGAAGACTTCAGTAGCTGAAAACACAGGAGCTGGCTGACCGGCACTTGCAAACTGCTTCTGCTTCGGGTGCCACGCGGCAAGAAAGACTGAAGATGGCGTCGGCTGATGCTTTTATACCCCAGGCGCTCTGACGTCGGGGAAAGGGCGACATCAGCCGACACCGGACCCAGACTTTGGAATCTGGCCGACCGAAGGGCTGCCTGAGGCAGGACAACCCATATGTCAGGATTGCAGTTGCATCCTTGAAGGACATCGGGGTCAGACAAGGGTCCAATACCGCTCGCCCCCTCTGAGCCAACGAGGGAGTCACGGCACCTGGATCCCTCCAAGGATGGCACCATAGAAGAAATCGGAGCCGATGACGGAGCCGAAAGGGGTGGTATCGGCTCAGATGCGTCGACGGTCCCGGCTCCCACAAACTCCGGCTCCAAACTCAGAGGAATAGTCGGAGGAGGAATAGACGATGGAATGGGGATAGCCACTGTCTGTTGAGAAGGGCTATGAAGCATCTGGGCCAGTGCCTGCGACTTAAGGAGTCTGCTAACCACCCTCTCGAGGTCATGGTCCGAAATCCTGGAAGACCGAGAGGAATGGGACCGATGGCTGCGCTCCAAAAGCAAAGGAGATATCGGAGCCGAATGGACCAACTCCAAAGAAGGGGACCTGGAGCGCTTACGACCCGAAGACGGTTCCGACGTAACTATCGGAGCCAACTGAGTTCTTGAAGCCTCGGCTCCAGCTGGAGCCTATGCAGAAGTAGCGCCACTGGTCAGAGGCTCTGTACTCGGAGCCGACGATTCAGTGGGCTTAGGTTTGCCCGACGAGGAGTTGGCCGGGGAACCTTCAGGCTTCAACAAGCCTCTCAAAATCAACTTGTTTCTGCATTCCTGCAGGACTCTTGGACTAAATGCATGGCAGACAGAACAAGAGTCCTGCAGGTGCAGAGGGCCTAGGCAATAAACACAAGAAGTGTGACAGTCTGTCAGAGACATTTTCTGACAGCACGAGTCACACTTCTTGAAGCCTGAGACCTTGGA
Source organism: Protopterus annectens (assembly GCF_019279795.1). Taxonomy (NCBI): domain Eukaryota; kingdom Metazoa; phylum Chordata; order Ceratodontiformes; family Protopteridae; genus Protopterus; species Protopterus annectens. The sequence continues at coordinate 1,204,734,672 of NC_056725.1, read as the reverse complement.
CTCCTTAGACATCTTGTGGTAAAACGCACACACACTAAAGAAACTTAGTCGAGTCACTTCACCACACCAAAGACTAAGATTAAAATAATTACAGACCAGGGAAAAAAATTTAACTGACAATCTAACTGAAAACAAAACTAGAGTACAAACTTGGCCCGAAGGCCTGATAATATAAGGAGAACGGTAGGACCGAGGGGATAGAAAATAGACCCAAAAGGGGACTATATAAGGCAGGTTACTCTAAAAGGGTAAAAGGGAAATAAACGTACACTAACCCTGAAAATAAAATGGAAAAACCTTACCAGAAAAACTGCTTCTGAAAAAATTTTACCAGAGAGCTGGCAAAAACGCAACCTCGCAGCTAAGCGGCAAACGAGATCTGGGTAGTTAGTGCCTAGCATTGTGGGATGCAGGGTTACCTCGAGCCAGTAAAAATAGCTCTCTAGCTTTGGTATAAGCAGAGTCGGAGCAGAGGATCGGCTCCGAACCCATCCAGCAAGAATGAAGGCGAGTGACAACTTATCATTGGTTAATTCACAAAAGAACCACAGACATGCTACTTCACACTGAAGCTGTCCATCCAAAAGAAAATTTGTACCAACAAACAAAAGCCACTTGTGACCAACTGCACATGTGCAGTGTCCTTCCTAGTTCATTCTGTCTACACAGCTTAATGATTAACCAAAAAAGGCAATATAAATACTTAAACTATTACTGTATTTGATATGTATGTAGAAACCACTTCCTTAACAGACTATCCAATCAAAAACATTCAGCAGAAATACAGCACTGAAACACTGTATAACCTACAAAGAGCAGAAGAGGACTGCATCTGCCAAAATCACATTTCTCTAATTTACAGTAAAATTCATTATTTTCTACAAAGACCTAAGGAAAAAACTGAAACACACAGGGAAACAATGCACATGAAAGGAAGAGATTGGAAGAAAAGGTGTACAAAATGAATGTTTGGGTATTCTAGTTTTCTTGCACACACATCAAAGTAGTAAATTCCTGAACATGCAACCATGTTGGCAAAAGTCAGCCTGATTATCAGTATTCTGCAGAGACAGGTTTCCATGTGAATAATGATTGTAGGATAACTACTGTGAATATGTTCAATACTGTCCACAACACACTCAATGCAAATTATCAGGGCAATTGCAAAACTAAATTAGCTAGCATCAGGAAGTTAAAAAAGAAGCCGTGAATGACATTAGAACAAGCAGATCAGAATTCTCCAGTGCCTACGTTCATGCCTCCTTTAGACATAGCCAAAGGCTCCAACCTCTATAGCAGCCTTTTACTAGGGACTGGATACGAAAGCACACACCTATGCATCATTCAGCTGCTATGTACACATCAATTGCAACTCTACCAGCTTGGGATTATCCACAACACAAAACTGCAGTTTGTTCTTTGGTGCAGTAATGCCCCTCAGCACAGATGGCACAGCCAGAGGGCAAGAAGAAAACCTGCAGCAAACACCATTCTTCCACACAATTCACAACCGCTTGAGAGGAAGGGACACTGATGTTGAAACAACGTGAACATAATCAGTTTCAAAACTGCCTTCACAGCTTATATTCACTAATGAAAGCAGTATATACAAAGTACAGAACAAGATGACAGTTGCTACTGGCCAGCTATTCACTGAACAGTAATGTACAAGTTATAGGCAAGTGCTGACAATTTCTAGTAGCTATGCTGGAAAATCAGATCACCCCCACCCCTTTTTCTCAAATACTGAATATTTACACAGTTCTGAATACTAGAAGACCTACATAGATCAAATGTTCCTTTCCTTAAAGGATAAATCAGGAGTCCAAAGAAGTGGACTAACCTTCAACACCACTACGTGTTCACAGGAGACAAACATGAAAAACTCAGGGTGCCAGCTTTGTAGTACAAGATTTTTAAAATTATGCTAGACTGCTTCTAGGTTGAGTCACAGAAGCTCTACATTTTCTTGGTGTACGCATCTCAAATTTTTCTTTTTGTTCAAACAAAAAGTTAAAAAGGTTGCAGAAACCATTCAGTAAAAACTGCAAAAATTATCTAACCAGGCTGGAGTTTTCCATGTAATACCTTAAACCTCCTTTAGTGATGACCTATGGGATATTTGCAAATGACCCCTTAAAGGCATACCAATGTTTTGGCTACATTGCTTCTGAATGCCCATGACTTTTTACTTTTTAAATATTTATAGGTACATTCAGACCAATACAGCCAAACCCAAACTAGCTGCAGACATGCATGTTTCTGCTTTCGACGGCTTAAGTGGATTGTTTGATTATTGTTAAACACAGAGCTTAAAAATCAAGCCCGATATCTATAAACATTAGGATGTCTGCAAAATATCCCAAACATGCACACCAAAGTGTAAAAACGTCACACAGGAAAGCCATTCACTAAAAGCTACAAGATCTAACCAAGTTAAAGTCTTCACTGTATCATGCCTTAAACTTCCTTTAGTGGAGGCTCATGTGATATGTGCAAATCTCCACTTAAGGACAGTACAGTTGTGCAAGTTGAACTTACCAAATAGTAGATGTTCAAATGATCACTTTTGCAGTAGCCTTAGCTATGTGGGTTGTATCCTGACGAAGATAAAACAGCCAGCTTCCAAAGCTTCAGTAAACCTTCCACACTCCTAAACTGTAAAGCAGCTCAAGCTGAACTGACTAAAAGACAAGTTTGGGCAAAAAGGCATTCAGAGCTTTCCTGCCAGCAGAGAGAGAGGAAGATTGAATAAGGCAAGGTTAGGAATAACAAAAAATAAAATATCCATACCCTGGCACAAAAAACACACAAATACAAATGAGATGGAGAACTGTAGCAGTGATCATTTGAAGATCTACTATTATGGTAAGTAGAAGTTACACGACTGTACTATGGTCTTTATACCAATTACTGCCGCAGTAGCCTTAGCTTTATGGGTAAATTATCATAGCTTGCTACACTTGGGAGGAGGAAGGAGAAAGGTCCAGCAGATCCTGGAGAAAGGTCCTAGCAAAGCATGATTTTAGATCTAGAGAAAGAATCTAGCTTATAGTACTTTAAAAAGTATGTACAGAGGACCAAGCAGCTTCTAGAATACTTCTAGAATCCAGTCCTTTCCAAAAAGCCATAGAGGCAGCCAAGGTCCTTCTAGAGTGGGCCTTTACCCTATCTGGAATAGATTTGTCATGGTGAATAAAACAAAAGGTGCAACCATTTGGAAATAGTCTGTTTTGACGCTGGTTGTCCCTTCTTACCTTCCCAAGAAATGAACTGATCCAATGATCTGTGAGATTTAGTTCTGTCAGGATAGTACCAGAGTTCTCTTTGGCCATCAAAGGGGCAGAGTATCCTTTCTTCCTCATTTTTAGGTTCAGGAAGAAAACGAGGATATTGATATTTTGACAAAGTAAACTTGGATACCACTTTAGGCATAAAAGGAGCATTAGTTCTCAAAGACACGCTGTCCTTGGGGGGGGCAGGGGGGGTTGACAACATAAGAGCTTACTACTCTGATGCCCTTCTTGCAGAGGTCAGAGTGATCAATTAAACTGTTTTTCATGTTAAAAATCTTCAGTCAACCAGATTAACTAATTCAAATAGTGCAAGTGTTAGTTTCTCAAACACAAAACTAATATCCGGAAAGAGGGGCCACCAGTTTACTTGAAGGCCTCTTAAGCAAAAACACTGACATGCCACTGCCTTGAAAGAGGAGGATCACGGGCAGACATGCTGAAATGGCCAGAAAATGAACCTTGATACAGAAAGAAAGGCCATAGGATACTAACACACAAATATTCTAACTACAGACCTAGCCCTGAATAGGTGCTTATGTTGTTGGTCATCGTCATCATCATCTTCATCATCTTTCGGCTTTTCCCGTTAGGGGTCGCCACAGCGGATCATCTCTTTCCATTTCTTCCTATCCTCTGCATCTTGTTCGGTCACACCAACCGCCTGCATGTCCTCTCTCACCACGTCCATAAACCTTATCTTAGGCCTTCCTCTTTTCCTCTTACCTGGCAGCTCCATCCTTAGCATCTTTTTCCCAATATACCCATCATCCCTCCTCAGCACATGTCCAAACCAACACAATCTAGTCTCTCTTGCTTTGTCTCCAAACTGTCCAGCATGAGCAGACCCTCTAATATACTGATTCCTAATCCTATCCATCCTAGTCACACAAAGTGCAAATCTTAACATCTTTAACTCTGTCACATCCAGCTCTGACTCCTGCCTTTTTGTCAATGCCACCGTCTCCAACCCATATAACGTGGCTGGTCTCACTATTGTCTTGTAGACCTTCCCTTTCACTCTTACTGGTTCCAGTCTGTCACAAATCACTACTGACACTCTTCTCCACCCATTCCACCCTGCCTGTATTCTCTTCTTCACCTCTCTTCCACATTCACCATTACTCTGAACTGTTGATCCCAAGTACTTAAACTTGTCCACCTTTACCAACTCTACTCCCTGCATCCTCACCATTCCTCTACCCTCCCTCTCATTTACACACACATTCTGTCTTAGCCCTGCTGACCTTCATTCCTCTGCTCTCTAAAGCATATCTCCACCTCTCCAGAGTCTCCTCAACCTGATTCCTACTTTCACTACAGATCACATTGTCATCTGCAAACATCATAGTCCACGGTGCCTTCTGTCTGATCTCATCTGTCAACCTGTCCATCACCACTGCAAATAAGAAAGGACTCAGATGTAATCCCACCTCCACCTTAAACGGATCTGTCACTCCCACTGCAGTCCTCACCACTGTCACACTACCCTCGGACATATCCTGTACCACTCTTACATACTTCTCTGCCACTCCCGACTTCCTCATACAATACCACAATTCTTCTCTAGGCACCCTGTCGTATGCTTTCTCCAAGTCTACAAAGACACAATGCAACTCCTTCTGACCTTCTCTGAACTTCTCCAATAACACTCTGAGGAAACATCGCATCTGTAATGCTCTTTCCTGGCATGAAACCATACTGCTGATCACTAATCATCACCTCCCTTCTTAACCTAGCTTCTACTACTCTCTCCCATAACTTCAAGCTGTGACCGATTAATTTTATCCCTCTGTAGTTACTGCAGCTCTGCACATCACCCTTATTCTTAAAAGATAGGTACCAAAACACTTTCTCCACTCCTCAGGCATCCTCTGACTTTCCAAAATTTCATTAAACAATCTAGTTAAAAATTCCACTGCCATTTCTCCTAAGCACCTCCATGCTTCCACTGGAATGTCATCTGGGCCAACAGCCTTCCCATTCTTCATCCTCTTCATAGCTGTCCTTACTTCCTCCTTGCTCATCTGTTTCACTTCCTGATTCACTATCCCGACATCATCCAACCTTCTCTCTCATTCTCTTCATTCATCAGCCTCTCAAAATACTCTTTCCATCTACTCAACACACTCTCCTCTCTTGTGAGTACCTTTCCCTCACTATACTTTATCACCCTTACCTGCTGCACATCTTTCCCAGCTCTGTCCCTCTGTCTAGCCAATCGGTACAGGTCCTTTTCTCCCTCTCTAGTGTCCAATCTCTCATACAACTCTCCATATGCCTTATCCTTAGCTTTCGCCACCTCTCTCTTTGCCATGCGCCTCATCTCCTTATACTCATGTCTACTTTCATCTCTTTGACCATCCCACTTCTTTGCCAGCCTCTTCCTCTGTATACTCTCCTGTACTTCCTCATTCCACCACCAGGTCTCCTTGTCCTTCCTCTGTCCAGATGTCACACCAAGCACCTTTCTAGCAGTCTCCCTTACTAGTTCTGCTGTAGTTACCCAGCTATTCGGTAACTCTCCACTGCCTCCCAGTGCCAGTCATAACTCTTCCCTAAACTCCACTTCACAATCACCCTTTAACTTCCACCATTTAATTCTTGGCACTGCTTTCACACTCCTTCTTGATCACCAATGTCATCCTACAGACCACCATTCTATGCTGCTTAACTACACTTTCCCCTGCCACCACTTTACAGTCTCCAATCTCCTCCAGAGTGGCCCTCCTACATAGGATATAATCCACCTGTGTGTATCTTCCTCCACTCTTGTACGTCACCCTATGCTCCTCCCTCTTCTTAAAATACGTATTCACCACAGCCATGTCCATCCTTTTCGCAAAATCCACAATCTGACCTTCTGCGTTCCTCTCCTTAACACCATACCTACCCATCACTTCCTCATCCCCTCTGTTCACTTCACCAACATGCCCATTAAAGTCCGCTCCAATCACTAGTCTCTCACCCTTGGGTACACTCACCACAACTTCATCCAACTCGCTCCAAAATTTCTCTCTCATCCATCGCACACCCAACTTGCGGTACATATGCATTAACAACATTCATCATTAAACCATCAATTTCGAGCTTCATAAACATCACTCTGTCAGACACTCTCTTAAAGTCTAAAACACTCTTGGCATATTGCTCCTTTAGTAAAACCCCTACCCCATTTCTCCTGCCATCCACACCATGATAGAACAATTTGAACCAGTTTCCTAAACACCTGGCCTTACTTCCCTTCCATCTGGTCTCTTGCACGCACAATATATCAACCTTCCTTCTCTCCATCATATCAGCTAGCTCTCTTTCTATACCAGTCATACTGCCAACATTCAAAGTTCTTACCCTCACTGCTACACTCCTAACCTTCATCCTCTCTTCCTGCCTTCAGGCATGCCTTCACCCTCCTCTTCTCCTTCGGCCAACAGTAGCCCAATTTCTGCCAGCACCCTGTTGGCTAACAGTACTGGTGGCGGTCGTTGTTAACCCGGGCCTCGACCAATCCGGTATGGAAATATGTTGTTGGTACCAACTAGAAAACCTTTCCCATTTGCTACTACATGATTTTCTAGTGGCAGGCTTTCTCGCCTCCATTAGTACCTGTGGCATATCCTCAGAAAATAGGTGCCTAAAAAAGGAATTAAGATCCTATCATCTAGGTAGTCAATTCAAGATGATTGATTTTGGGGCATATCAACCCTGTTCTTGAGACAGTAGACTTATTCTATGAGGAAATTTATGGTGACTGTCCCTGGCCATTTCCAAAACAAGGAAGAACCACAATTGCCTGGGCCAAAAGAAAGTCACCACAATGATCTTGATGGATTCCTTCTGAATCTTCATAAGTACCCTGAATATTAGTGGAGAGCATACAGAAACATTTTCTGTCCAAACAAAAGGCATCCACCTTCCAGGCCTTCTTGCATGGAGTTCTGGAACAATTTTGCCAGTTGATTTATTCAGAGAGGAGGCAAAGAGGTCTACTTGAGGAACTCTACAGATTAATGAAATCTTTGAAAAAAACAGATCTAGTTTCCATTCATGGGGTTTGCCCTGGTTCGGCTCAATTTGTTTGTCACACAATTTTGCTCTGATGGAACGCAAAATGCCTGTAGAGTGAAATTGTGCTGTGAAGCTATACTCCAAGCTAATATGGACGGTCTCTGCAAAAGGGGGTATGACCTGGTTCCCCCCTTTTTTGCTGATGTAATACATCACTATGGTATTGTCTGTAACCTTTTGAAGAGGTCCCAGGGACCAAAGATGGTTCAGAGAATTGCATGCCTTGATCAGGGCAAGTATCACCTCAATATTTATGTGCTTGCATCTGTCCTTTGTGTCCCACACCCCCCCAGCACTTTTATCTATCCTGAAACTGCTCCCCCAAGCAAAGTCTGAAGCATCTGTTGTAACAGACTGCTTTGGAGCAGGAAAGACAGGGAGATCTGGACAGCATAGTGGTGCAGCAATAGCGTTGTCGCCTCACAGCAGAAGGTTCTCCAGTTCGATTCTCGGCTGGGGTGCCTTGTGTGTGCAGTCTGCATGTCCTCCCTGCGTTCATGCGAGTTTCCTCCCACATTACAAAGACCTGCGCTTGGAGCATTTCTCCCTGGACCGCCACTGAAAATTGGCTTCATTCCAGGTCAGACTTTCCTGTTTAACAAATGTTAAATAAATAAAAATATCTGTCGTCTCAACCAAGTGATTTCTCCGACAAACCGCAGTACTGGGATATGAAAAGACAAAGGGTGTGTTGATGCAGGGACCAAGCATAATTCAAATGTCACTGTAACTTTCTCATGTGGAGTCTTGCCAGGGGTATCATGAGAATCAGATGCCATGAGACCCAAAACTGAGGTAATCCCCCACAGCGACCAGAGTTGAAAAACTCAGAAATAGATCTAAATTATCTATTTTTTTTTTCCTGTGGAAGAAAAGCTCTTTGAACTGAAGTGTATAGTTAACATCCCAGTAGCACAATCCTGTGTGAGGGAGTCAAGAATATTCACTTGGAATCACAGCTTGTGCATAAGATCAGTCACAAAAGAGATTTCTAGCATTAGGAAAGAAAAGCAAATTGTCTAAGTTCAGAAAAAAGTGGATATGGATACCCTGTAGCCTGCAATGAGCTATAACTGGAGCTAGACTCTTTGTAAACACTCTTGGTGTAGTGCGTAGTCCAAAGAGTATGCCAGAGAACTGATAATGTGATCCAGACACACAAAACCTTAAGAAATCCCTGAAATCTGGTTGAATAGTCATGTCATAAGCATCATTTAAGTTTAGTGTTACCAGGAGACTTGAAAGAGGAAGAGCAACAGATTGTGAAGTGAGATTCTGAATTCGGGCACTATCACAAACAGATTTAGGAAAGAAAGATCCAGAACTGGTCTCCAAGTGTTTTCTTTCTTTGGAGTAGGAACATCCTTTAATAAAACCCCTTCCCCACCTGGGAAGAAGTAACTGGTCCTATCACTCCTGGAGACAGCATGCGATGAAGATAAAGTGGAAATAAAATAATCTGATCTGCAGGATGAGGAATGAGCTCCTGGAAAGGAGGAATTTCCTCCCACTACCATCTATAACCCTGATGAATGATTTTCAGAACTCATTTGCTTGAAACTATCTGTTGCCAAGAGAAAAAAAGGGGATTGAGACCTGCTGGAAGAGAAAGACTGCCAGGATGGGAGGGAATCAAAGATGAAGACTTTGTAATCTCCTTACCACTTCTTCATAATGTCTAGTTACCTGAATTCTGTTGAGACTTGTCCAGTTTTGGGGAAAAAAATAGAATTACAAGAAAGCTAATCCCTCAGACAATTTGGAAAAGGGCTGAATAATCTTAGAGATTCCCTGGATCTGTTTGATCTTTTCATAACACTCAATCACCTCTGTAGCAGTGGGGCCAAACACAATCTCTATCCAAGGCAGAATTTAAAATCTCATTTTTATCAACATCGGAAGGTTCTGAGAATGCAGAAAAGCAAAACTCCTTAAAAACTAACAGCGGCCAGGACCAGGAAATAGTTTGCACTGTGTGTATGAATCTGATAGAGTATTGGCTTGTGCAATAGAATAAATTTAATGCAGACTTTTATTCCCAAGAAGACACCGTAGATAAAACACTCTAACTTTCACAACATGTCAGAATAAACTAACATATGACCCTGATAACTTAAAATTCTGAAACAAATTTGCAAAAGTATACACTTTTTCCCATACTTAATTATTTTCCCATCCTTATTAGAAACAGTAGGACTGGAATTAACTAAGTGGTTAGCAGCAGAGGAGTCAACTAAGCCTACAACTGCTGGGTCAGGTTTGGGAATAGTGGGCAAAAATGTAAAAACCAGAGGAACTTTACACAGCCTATCTGCCTTTTAAGGGAGAGCTAGCTGGCTATCAGGAAAACTAAAGGCAGTAAGATACATCCTCTAAAGCAGACAGGAGAGAAGAAAGGGGTGTAGGTTCTGGAAAATCCTAGAAACCTCGGTATTCTCCCACTGAAAACAATGGGACATCCTAGCAACAATGCCAGAGAAAGGAAAACCCCCACAATGAGAATCAGAAAAAGACCTCAGAGTCTGAAACAGAAGACAGAGGACAAAACTGTGAATCTGTCCCTACATCTTCCTGTTCAGATTCATAATCTTGAATCCCTTCAGGACAGGAAGTATCCCTTTTCTTTTATTAGAAGCTACTCTACAGGAAGGATCAATAATCTGAATCAAATTCAAAGCCATTCCCAGTAAACTATTCCTACCCAAAGAAATTTGAGGAGTAGATACACGCTTGGTTTTCTGTTATTTTTTAAATGGAGCCAAGTGTGTTACTAATGGCAGCCTCTGCTTTGCCAGAGATGGGCACAGCCCAGTTCCATCTCCCAGGACTGACCAGAGTGGTTCTCCTTTGCCCACTGAGGGGCTCCAACTGTCACAGAGGAAGTGGCTAATCCATAGTGGCTGTAGGTGCTATACCAGAGGGATCCAGGGTAAAAGATGTCGTCTGAGATACAACAAATGGCCACAGCAAATTCATCCACCTGCAGCTGAGGCAAACTGCTAGCCTTCTGGAGTGGCAAAAGCGGCTTGCTTAATCTTTTCTTTTTGTGGGAGTGACAATCTGTTCTTTGGTCATGCCGAAAATGGTGGCTTTATCCTGGGGATAAACTAGCAACAATGTCAGTAAAACTACCAGTTCACAACAGTTAGTTTTTTAACACAAAGAAAACATTCAAAAGTACTTTTAAAAACTATTGAGTCCCACAACCTTATAATAAACAATTTCTCCACAGAAAATAATCAGAGAAAACTACTTTTAAACTGACAAACGAGGGCTCCGTTTAAAAGTACATTACAGTCCTGAGGCACGCTATTAAAACACAACTTTAAAATAACTTTCCTGAATAGGAAAGTAATAAAACATCAGTAAAAAATAAGACAATGGAATTTTTCCCCAGAGGGAACTTGTATGCCCAGGTAAGGAAAGTACAAGTTGACTGTTGATTCTCAAAAAGCCTCAAAGGACTCTTCTGCAGCAGTAAAGCTCTGAAAGACTTCACCCAAACATCTTTTAGTCTGCTCAGCTCAAGCTGCTTGACAGTTTAGGCAGCTGGAAGCTGCTCTGAAGCTTTGGAAGCTGGCCAGCTGTTAAATCCTTGGCAGGGCATAACCCACATAGCTAAGGCTACTGCAGCAGTGATCAATATGAAGCGCATATAGTGTTTCAGCTACATGGCTTCTGAATGCCTACGGCTTTTCTGAATGTCCTCACAAAGACTTAAGTAAAACATGGATGTCTACAGTTAGTGGGGTTTGGCTTTATCGGCCTGAATACACTAGTAAAGACTTAAAAGTATAAAGTCAAATGCTTTCAAAAACTGTAGCTGAAACACTGATGTTCTTAAGGGATCATCTGCATATATCCCATGATCCTACAACTAAAAGAGGTTTAAAAGGTATTACCATAGTGAACAATCTTGCTTGAAATTTTCTTTTTTACAGAACATTTCATTCCTGGATACCCATTTTACCCTATTCAGGGTCACAGAGGAGACACACAGGCTGCCCATGACAAGCAATGGATATAAGGTATGGAAACAAGACAAGCTCCCTTGAACACATCTTGGATGTTGCCCAATTAAATTAACAGACACCATTCCTAAATTGTGCACAGCCAGGGAGTGAATCTACATTCTAAAGAAAATTTCTTGTAAATGCCAAACTTCCACCTGTAATTTTTAGTGACTGCTGATAAAATATACTGTCTTTCAAATCTAAGCAATCTTTACTGCATTGTCTGCTATGATCGCAGGTCATTTGAAAAATATGCAATACCTATGACGGGAACTAAAATTATTTTTTTTAAAAAGTGGTCACACAGAGTAAATGAAACCATCTCTCAGACATCTTAAGAAAATGTCTCTGGGAAGTAGATCCCACTTCTGTTAACAGCCATACTTAAAAAATTAAACCTGAGAAGAACAAACACGTACTTCTGATTTGGACCTTAAAGCAGAAATGTTTCTCTTAAAGGCAAGCAAAGATTCTGGGCATAAATCTGGCACAAACTGATCTCTAATCAATAAATAGCCCATATCAAATTACACGGATCAAAAAAAATATTCTCTGGGTTGCTTACATATGAAATATAAATATTTTCTGACACTAGGAAAGGATTAGCAGTCACTTTCCTATCAGCCAATCAGCCTACATTTCAGCTTGCAGATAATCTTGGATAATGCAATTACTAGATATGCTAATCTAACAGCTATCTGCAGCAGATGGCATTTTGCTAAGAAGATTTTAACATGTTGCCTTTCAGACAGTGTACCTAAAGAGAGTGAAAATTTTGGACTACTGTTTTTAATAGCAGTTTAGAATTTCCAACAGCCTGATTTGAATGTACTTTAAATATACTTTTTCAGATACAAAACAGCAACACAAAACCTCTTAATATTTCAAGTACTCTACAGTAACATCATAGTTTTCATACATTTCATGTCGGTTTGGGATGCACAGTCCAATAAAATGAAGTTTAAGACGAGCAATGGAAGCTCTCTAAACAGCAGTGTTTAAAATCTGTACACACTACTCATGAAACTGAGAACAGAGTCAGAGTGAGTGGATATGTACTGATATGTTATCACCGATTGCATCATGGAACTAGCCAAGATGATGCAGACAAAGTTCTAACAGTTCAGGAGACCAGAGTTACATGGAGCTAACAAGGGAAAATAGCTATGTTCCTCACTAGGGGTGGGGTGTGCTCACAGCTGGCTCACTCATGCTCTGGGTCAAAACAGAAGCTCTATCTTTAGTGAGACAGGTGCAGGGAAGAATGTGGACTGTGGCTGCCCAAGCCAGTGACTGCCAAAGCCAGTGACTGCAGCCCTTACCACAATACAGGAAGGGGCACACATGCATGGATTTGAGGGGCATATGTGGTTCCTGCAGTTATGAAAGCATTCATGTCACCACCAGGTGGTGGATTCTGAGCCAAAACACAGGCCCTCAGTTGCCAGAACACAGCAGAGGTACAAAATATCCATGGCTGCCTGTTTTAACGGCTTTTCATGGACAGCTTCTGCCATTGCATGGTACTGGCACATGGTAGGAACAAGAACAAAAAAAAGACTCAGATAAGAGTTCTGCAGCTCCTTGCACACAAATACTTGTTACCATTCTGTAAATTTTACAACAAACTACCACTATACACAATGCTCTGAAATCTTTTACTGCAATACATTAGCCAGGGCTGTTCAGTAAAATTGGTATCCTTCTACTTAGTGATACCATGGGTCTAAAAGGGGGAGATGTTTTGTAATTTGCTGCTTCGGTTTTTGCGATTTTCAAATTTTGCGGTTCGCGGCAGCAGCGAAGATGTGGCCATCAAACTTATGAAGGTATACTGTTTAGCACAAACTGTTACAGCTATGATGTGCTAAGCAAGCTTCACCAGTAATCAGACTGGGTTACCCCTGTTCCCAATTCTAAACTAAGACTTAAAGCAAATCATTTAGCTAGACAGTACCCAAAACAGTCTCTGAAAATAAGCACTCGTGTCTAATAGATTTATTTCATTAATTGTTGTTTGTCTTTCAGCTTTTCCCGGTTAGGGGGTCGCCACAGAGGAACTTCAGTCCGCTAATGATTGGCAGTAGATTTTCAGGAACGCAGAGGTGCCAGATCGACGTTCAACCTTCAATGAAGGCACGCCCATTTACGCATGTCTTTCGAACACCCACCCAACCATGAGGAGAACATGCAGACTCCACACAGAAGGCACTCCACGAACTCCAGCCAAGAATTGAACAGGAGAACAATTTTCTAAATATCCACAAACTCCTCCAATTTTCCCAAGACTACAAAAGGAAAACTTGTACAAAAGACCTTTGATGCACTGTGCACGTCTAACTGCATACCTGTCCATAGTACTGCAACACAACTAGCAAGACGTCAGGAGCTGCACATGTAAGACGCATATCACAGCATTCAGTAAACACATAGCAAACTCACAACTACGTCATACAGGTGACTGTCTAAGGCCTACTTTTAATAATGTGAAGTTGATGTGGACCACTTCCACAAGCAAGGATGTTTCAGGCATTAACCTATTAAAATGCATTTCATTTAAATATAACAGACTACTTTCAAATGCATGAAAATATATCAAATACTTAATTGATGTAGGTTGGAACCGTGGTCAAATACAACATGCAAAACTACGTTAACATGCCTATAGCACTGAATGATTCACTGAAACACTGCCCAGTAAAAAGCTACTTCTACTACCTAACACCAATCAGAGCACTGCACTGTTCCACTTCCAAACTAAAATACAGAGAAGCAGCTGGTTTTCCTTAAAATATGAACCACTGAATACCTCAAGTGAAACTGAACAAAATATTCACAGGTCCTAGAATCTTGTTTCTCAGGCATTACAGGAACTTCCAAGAAGTGACAGAGTACCTGAAATGTATATTCTAAACAATCAAATCACTTAAGCAGTCTTATCAAACAATCTTGTGTACTAAATTTCATTCATTATATCTTTAACATGTTTCTTCCCACTTCAAATGACTATTTACTCAGAATATATTGGTGTCTCTCCCCAGGCTTCTGCTGGGCATAGGTATCCCAGTCAATACACTATTAAAAACCAAGTCATTAATGAGCCCGACCAAGCATGGTATACCTCAGCCTAGGACCCAAAAGTCATAACTCCATGGTTTCAAAAGCATTAATGTACACAGCTTGCGATAACAAGACTGTGGTAATGGAGCTCTACTTCTTCAAAACTCCTCTCAACTCTCATTAAATATGGGTATTCTGTACAACAGAAAACATGGCATTCTTCTTGACCGCAATTTTGTAACTGGAGAAAAGGGAAAAAATACAATGTGCTTCTACAGTTGTGGTGTAATATTACTATGACCCGACTAATGTACTTCATAAATCTGTTTTGGTCCTAGTGAAGCAGCAAAGTATTTCACTTGAGAGATTTAGATTAACCACCCCGACAACAAAGTAGGGCTTTATTCAAAAGACAAACGTTCACAGTGAAAATCTAAGGCATGGTGCACAAATCAATACTCTGGTGACTGCTTTACACTTTAGCTGCAAGTTTTGAAAATAAATGACTAAAGACAGCCTAAACTCAGACTTAATTTTCAGAGCTACAATTTTCCACTTCAAATACAAACTCAAGCTTTTATATTATTACAAATGGACTTAATAGCTTAAAAGAAACAGATAATAAAATTCCATCTATACAGCATCATCCATGTTTGTTTTACTTGAATCCCAAGGGCTCGCGTAACACTTCGACCCCCTCCCACTATCCTTTGCATTATCACAATTGAATTTAGTTCTGGAACTTGTTTCCGTAGTGTTCTTGGTTCTGGCATAATCTAGTTGGTTTTTGCACTTTTTAATTTCAAGTCCCTAGAACACATAATTATGTCAATCCCACCTTTACACCGTTTCTTATCAGTATTCTACATCAGATTTGCCACCTTTTAAGTCACCAATAATACAAGACCAACTGAGGCTGAACATGTTTTAAAGCAATTACCCCTGTATCAACACCGCATCATATCCTCCAAGTTGACACCTTAACCAAGGCTTTCCTCACTAGTTGCTGCACTTCCACTGTTATGTGGTCCAAACCATAAGGTTCAAATCTCCATTCTGCTCAATGGTTCATCTCCAGCACTTTTGACTCATTAGGAACAATCGGGCATCTCTGGAGTTTAAAAATATTTATGCTAATGCATTCAGAATCTTCTGAGTTTACCTGCCAATTTTGCCATAAAGTATATAGCCTGGCACTCTTTCTTGGAAATCAGTTACTCTGTCTTTTTTTTTTTTTTTTTTTTCTTCAAAACAGGTTTATTGTTTTAACATACAAGAGAAATATCATAACAATTTTATACAAGTAATTAAAAATAGGTATTATTATAACATTCAACAAAACAACTAAGGTATTTACAAAGACATCCACTACAATCAGATCAATTAAACTAAAATACCATGCTATTGAAATTAAAATTTTTTTAACAAATTTTGTAAATTATCCCATACAATATAATGAGATGTTTTTCTATTTGTTCTTGTCCTAATTGTGTTTATTTCCATATGGCACACTATATTCATAACATTTTTAAATTCATTGAACGAAGGAGGTGTATCTGAAATCCAATTTCTAGTTATTATTTTCCTAGCCACTGCTAGAATAGACCATAACAAGGGAAGCTTAACCTTTTTAACACTTTGAGGTACAGGTGTGTTGAATAATATAAGAGATTTAGAAATAATGAAATTATCTGTAAAAAGAGCCTGCAAAAATTCATTAATTGACTTCCAGTATGCTTTCAATTTTATACAGTCATAAAACATATGAGCCCAGTCAGCATTAATTTCTACATTACATCTCTTACATAAATTATCTTTATTATTTATTTTATTCATCATCAAAGGTGTATAAAAAGATCTATGTAAAAATTTCCATGTATAAAGTCTCTAGACAATGGAAGACGTAGTCCTATAAGCAGATTCCAATATATATTGTTTATCTTGTTGATTTGGTGGGTCCCCATTAATAGAAGTGAAATAATTCCAGTATGAATCTACACTGTAAAAAGTTTCTTGTCTGATAAAGGTAAACTTTCATACATACATAAAATTATCAGAAACTTTATGCTGTAAATTTAATATCAAGTAATCAGTCAGTGTTGGAATAGATTATTTAACTGTTATAGACATTAGATCTATTTTATTAATGAGATGTTGTCTAAAGGTCTGAACCTCTAACCAGCAAGTTTTTCTTAGATCAAATTTTTGTTTTAAAAAACTAGATTTTTAACTTTATTATCAGATATCAACTGATATCAGTACTTTAGATCATTATCTATAGCTAAATGAGTTCCTTCAGAAGTAGATGACAAAAGCATACCCTGAGTATATATTATAGGGAATACAATAAAATTCTATTCCCTATACTTAGGGTGCATGAATATAAAGTTACGATAACTAATAATAATATTTAATGGGTAACAAACCATATGTTTAGGTGTAACAGGTGAAGTACAAAATTCCTTTAGTAACCATAACATGGAGTTATTTACAATCATATTTTTATGTGTTAAGGAGATTTTCATGAAGTGCATACTAATTAGCTCCCAATAATCTTTCCATTTTGCGACATATGATTGATCTACTAATAAAGTAATAACTTTTACAATAGAAGAGATAGTATATAAATTAAAGTCTGGAAAAGAAATACCCCCTTGAGACCAGCTATTACTATGTTTCTTTAATGCAATCCTAGGTCTATTAGGTGCCCATAGGAAATTTAACATTAGTGTATTCAGTTTCTTGATAATTATTTTTGTAGGTGGAAGTATTATTGATTGTATTAAGTATAAAATCTTGGGGAATATTATCATTTTAATAATTGTAAGTCTCTCCTCCATAGTAAAAAAAGTACAGTTTTGTACCTACCATAAATGTAGATGTTCGAAGATCCACATTGCTGCAGTCCTTACTTATGGGTAGTCCGCTGTCCTCGGTCGGCCCGAATACCAAAGTATTAGGCTGACGTCGGTCATGGGCGCTTAGAACTGACATCAGAGCGTCAGGGTATAAAAGCGCATGACCGACGTCATATCCTCAGTCTTTTCTTGCCCCAGATGTCAGAAGGCCCTAAACAGAAAGGCCCCAGCCAAAAACAGAATACCTCCCAAAAGCATGCCCAACAACCACCACCACCCAAACTATATAACCATAACAAACAGCAGTGGGGAAGGAGGGAGGTAATTGGACTGCAGCAATGTGGATCTTCGAACATCTACATTTATGGTAGGTACAAAACTGTACTATGTTCTTCATCTCACATTGCTGCAGTCCTTACTTATGGGTAGAATCCCAAAGCAATGGGAATGGGAGGATGGAAATATCATAAAGCATTAGGGGCTGCTAAAATGCCCTGTAATATTGCAGTGGCAAACCCAGCCCTAGATTTAGAGTAAAGAGGAAGGTGGTAATGTTTAGAGAAAGTATGTACTGAACTCCAAGTAGCTGCTTCCAAAATATCTTTTGTAGCTACCCCCCTTAGAAAGGCAGTAGAAGTGGCAGTAGCCCTAGTGGAATGAGGTCTAACTCCAGCCGGAACCTCCTTACCATGATGGGAATAACAGAAAGAAATACAACCCCCAATCCATTTAGAAATAGTTTGTTTTGAAACAGGTTTACCCTGGGAACCCAAAGCAAAAGAAACAAACAACTGCTGAGACTGTCTGAACTCCTTGGTTCTGCTCAAGTAATAACGTAACTGCCTGTGAATATCCAAAGTATGCAAAATCTTCTCCCCTTTATTTTGGGGGTTTGCATAAAAAGTAGGCAAATGAATAGTTTGATTTAAAGCCACACTAGAAACCACTTTAGGCATAAAGGAAGGATTAGTATGCAAAGATACCCTGTCCTTATGAAAAATCAGGAAAGGCTCCACTGCCATAAGGGCCTGTAATTCAGAAACCCTTCTTGCAGAAGTAATGGCCAACAAAAAAGCAGTCTTCCATGACAAATACTTTAATTCGGAAGTAGCTGCAGGCTCAAAAGGTTGTAGAGTAAGTTTTTCCAACACAAAATTGAGATCCCAAGCAGGAGTAGGAGCTCTACGTGGGGGTCTTATGTTCTTTGCCCCTCTAAGAAATTGCTTAAACACAGGATGAGAGAATAAAGGAGGATCACAATCATAGTGAGCAGAAATGGCTGCAGCATGAATCTTTATAGAGGAGAAAGACAAACCTTTGTCCAATAACTCAGTAAGATATTGAAGAGAAGCACTTAAATTAGGCTTGGAAACATCAAATGCCTTTGCTTTGCTCCAAATAAAAAATCTCCTCCATTTATCCGCATAAACTTTCCTGGTACTAGGCCTTCTGGCCTCCAAAATGACATTCAAAACTTGTTGTGGAAGCCGAGACCCTCCAGGGTCTAAAACAGAATATGCCAGGCTGTTAGATGCAGAGACTGAATCCTGACATTGAGGAAGTGATTGCCCTCCTGAGACAAAAGATGCGGAATCAAAGCTAGAGGCCATGGAGGCTCCCTCACTAAACTCCTCAGTAGTGGGTACCAGTGCTGTCGAGGCCAATCCGGCGCTATCAGGATCATGGATGGCTTGTCTTGTCTGGCCTTCAAGAGTACCTTGGGAAGAAGAGGCAGAGGTGGAAAGGCATAGACATGAAGATTGCTCCAACTGAATGATAGAGCATCCACCTTCCAAGCTGTGTGATGAAACATTTTTGTGCAAAACTTTGGCAACTGGTAATTTAGTGGAGAAGCGAACAGATCTATGTCTGGAGTCCCCATAACACTGTCAACTCTTGAAATACATGAGGATCCAATTTCCACTCGTGAGGATCCACTATTTGTCTGCTCAACACATCTGCTAAGGAGTTCTGTGCTCCTGGCAGAAACCTTGCCTGAAGATTGAGGTGTAAGCTGAGAGCAGTCTCCCACAAAATCATCGCTTGTCTGCAAAGAGGGTAGAATGGGTTCCCCCTTGCTTGTTGATGTACCACATGACAGTAGTGTTGTCTGTTTGAATCAACACCTGCCCTGGGTGAAGTAAATCCTTGAAAGCCTTTAATGCAAATTGAACTGCTAACATCTCCTTCAAGTTGATATGCAAATGTTGAAGTTTGACAGGCCACGTGTCTTGCACCCATTTTCCATTGAGGTGTGCTCCCCACGCCTTGTCCGAGGCATCTGTCGTTAGAATCTGACTCGCCTCTGGTCGGGTCACAGAGAGTCCCTTGTTTAGGTGACATTCCTGAGCCCACCACAAAAATTCCTTCTGAATGCAAGGTATTATCCGAATGACAGTGTCTAGATCTTGGCAGTGTTGTGTCCATACATTTTTGAGATACCATTGAAGCTTCCTCATATGCAGTTTGGCATTGGGAAGCACCAGAATACAAGATGCCATGAACCCCAAGGCTTGAAGGACTGTCCTTGCAGTCAGCCTGGACTGTAGAGACATTTGATGGAAATAAAGAGAAAGGCTTCTTTGTTTGTCCGGGGTCAAAAGAGCCATCTGGGAAGCTGTATTCAGTCTCACACCCAGAAAGCACATGTCTTGAGAGGGTACTAGACTGGACTTTGTTTCGTTCACAGAATACCCTAGGCATCTTAACACTGCCATCACATACTGTAGATGATGAAGAAGTTCGTCCTTCCCTTGAGCAATAATCAGGCAATCGTCCAAATAAGGATAAATCTGAATTCCTCTTAACCTGAAAAAGGCTATCACTGGAGCCAGAACCTTTGTGAACACTCTGGGCGCAGTAGATAAGCCAAAGGGCAACGCAGAGAACTGATAATGTAAATTTCCAGCTCGAAAACGCAGGTACCTCCTGCAACTTGGCCTGATAGGAACATGAAGATAAGCCTCTGAGATCCAGAGTTACCATCTAGTGATCTTTTCCCAACAGAGGTAAAAGCTGTTGTAGCGTCAGCATCTTGAACTTTGGAATGTCCAGGTAAATGTTGAGGATAGATAAATCCAAAATTGGTCTCCACGTGTTCCCTTTCTTTGGAACTAGAAACAGGCGAAAATAAAATCCTAGGCCCACTTCTGACAGAGGAACTGGCTGTATAGCTCCTATTTGAAGAAGTAAAGAAATCTGTTTGTGAGCCTCTATCCTTTGTCGAGGAGGAACGTCTGGCATACCTTTGAAAGGAGGCAATGTATGGAAATAAAACTTGTAGCCTCGGTTTATAATGTCCAATACCCATTTGTCCTGGGTGACTAAAAGCCAGTTTTGCTTGAAAAGTGCTAACTTTCCTCCCAAAGGAGCTGCCAGGCAAGAGGAATCTGGCAGCTGAAAATGCAGGTCATTGGGCCTGTTTACGAAAGGACTGGCCCCTGCCCTCACCTGTAGACTGTGCAGGCGAACTCCATGTTCTAGATCTGAAGGAACTCTGAGCTCTGCCCCTACCACGCCTAGATCTGCCCCTAGACTGAGAATCAGAAGAAGGGTACGTCCATCCTTTAGTAGGCCAATTTCTACTAAACTTTGGAGGTTGCACCTGCAAAAAATCTTTAACAGTCTGCATAGACTTAGCCTTGTCCTCCATTTTCTTTAATACAGACTCCACAGGAGGACCAAACAAAACTTCAGACTGTAAAGGAGCATCCAGAATTCTAGTCTTAACATGCTCTGACAAATTCTGATCCTTAAGCCAGGCATGCCTTCGAATAACTGAACCAGTGGCAGCCACCCTAGAAGAAGCCTGTAAAGCATCAAAGCCACACTGCAAAGAATGCTTGCCCACCTGTTCAGAGACATGTACCAAATCTTGCAATTCTTTACACTCTATACCCTCTGCTAAAGCATCCACTTTAGATTTTAGCTGAGAAAGGAGGAAATTCTGATATTTCAACATATGAAACTGGCAATTTAAAGCCCTCATTGCCAACGTAGAAGAGGTATACACCTTCTTACCCCATCTATCCAAAGCTCTAGCCTCTTTATCTAGAGGAACCGGATTTTTTACAATAGAAGCTCTAACACCCTTAGGCCCCTGACTAATGGTTTCTGGGTCTGCTCTAGGACTTTTATACAGATATTTATGAGCCTCAGGCACCCTGTAATACCTGTCCGGTTTGACTGGCGCAGGAGGCACAGAATCTGGATTAAGGGAAGCCTCCGAGAAAACATCTTGAACAACATCCAAAACTGGAGGTATAGCTAAGGGTCTATGCTGTGGTAGAAACAAGAATTCCCTAAGCCTTTTCCGGGAATCAGAGAAATCCTGTCCTTCCCACTTAAAATGTTCCCTCATGGAATGTAAGGTTTCTGAAAATGAAAAATCCTCAGGAGGAGAAGCAGAAGGAGTGGAATCCTCTGCATCAGAATCTGAATAAGGAGGAAAATCTTGCATGTCTTCCACAGAAGACTGAATCATCTGAGGCCTGCTCCAAACTTTCCAACTCTGTCTCTACCCTGGGCCTCTTATCAGGAGGGGGCATAGAACCTCTAATTAAAGTAATCAAATCTTCTGCCATTTTAAGCATGTGCTTTTTAGGTACTGACCCTGAGGAACCAGGACTGACACCAGAGGAAGACAAAACAGACCTGCCCTTAGAAGAAGCCTTAGAAATAGTAGCAGAAGGCCTAACCACCCTAGGTACAGTAGGGAGAACAGTAACCTGAGAGGCCCCTTCAGCCTGACCTGACTCCTGAGAGGCCACCTCTTGCAAAATCAAAGTTTCCCCCTGAGTTTCAACAGGAATTTCAGCCGGGTCCACCTGCTCCCCTGTAGCTTCTAAAGGACCGGCGTCCGAAACGGACGAATCATCCTGCCTAGGCTTTACAGATTTGGCTTTGCGCTTCTTAGTGGAAGCGGGCGTCGGAGGATCCGACGGCATATTATAATTACACCGCTTGCCAAAGACTAACCTAGCGCAATCTAACCTCCGTTTTATAGTGCGCTTATTGAACCTAGCACAAAACCGACATCCTACTACGTCGTGCTCCGGTCCCAAACAAGGAATACAAAGCGAGTGGTAATCCCTATGCGGTATCTGTTTCCCACAAGAAATACAATTATTCACTTTTTCTGACATCCGGTAAATAACTGAGGCAAGAAAAAACAAAAATATTCCCCAACGGGGTACTTAGCCCAACTTGGCATCGGTCTGAAACTCCGAACTCGAAAAATTTCAGAACGCCGAACGGCACTTGCAACGCTGCTTCTGCATCGGACCATGCGGCAAAAAAGACTGAGGATATGACGTCGGTCATGCGCTTTTATACCCTGATGCTCTGATGTCAGTTCTAAGCGCCCATGACCGACGTCAGCCTAATACTTTGGTATTCGGGCCGACCGAGGACAGCGGACTACAAGTAAGGACTGCAGCAATGTGAGATGAAGAACATCATATTATTCCAGGTATTAAAAAGATTTTGTATATTAAGAAAACAGGTATTATAATTATTATATATAATAGATTTAATATCTTTAGATAGTATTATACCTAAATAAGTTATCTGACCTGAATTGGGTACATATTTAGTAAAATCACTAATGAGAATATTTTTTCGTGTATATATAGGTAGTATTTTAGTTTTTTCTTCATTGAATATTAAACCAGAAATACTTTTAAAATTCATCATGTTATCAAATAGAGACTGCATAGAAGAATTAGATCCTGCTGATGTAATTAGTACATCATCTGCAAAAAGTTGAATTTTGGATGTTGTATTTTTATCTATTTCAAAACCCTCTATGTCAGTACTGTTTCTGATCAAATTAGCCCAAGGCTCCATTACTAAAGTGAATAATAGTGGAGAAAGTGGACATCCTTGTTTTGTACCTTTAAGAATGGGTATTTTTTGTGAAACATATGTTCCTACCTTAATACAAGCCAACGTTCCTTTGTATAAATGCTCAATTAGATTTACAAATGCATCTGAGAAGTTTGTGCACTTCATTAAGGTAAACAGATAGTCCCAACTTACTGAATCAAATGCTGAACTTATATCAAGACTAATAAGTGTTAAATCTTTCTTTTTCCTATTTGCAAACTCTATTAATGTTAAAGTTCTTCTTATATTATCAAAAGTATTTCTATTTACAATGAAGCCTGTCTGATCTATATCTATAATGCCGGGAATGATTGTCTTCAATCTATCAGCAAAGATACTCAAACATTTTATAATCAACATTAAGTAATGAGATGGGCCGATATGAAGAACATCTAGTTGGATCTTTATTAGGTTTTAAAATTGGCGAAATAAATGTATATTGCCAAGATGGGGGGGGGGTTATTAACTCAGTTTGGGCCAAAATAAAAACCTTATGTATTAATGAATATGTACTTTTAGAAAGGATTTTATATATCTCTGGTATAATACCATCATTACCCAGTGCCTTGTTTGATTTAAGCTTATTTATTTGTGTAATAACCTCTGTATATGAAATACTTTTGTCCAATAGTTTAATCTGTTGTTTATTAAGCTTTTTATTAATGTTTGTGGTTATAAACTCCTTTATTTTATCTTTAGGTTCCATGTTAATGTTATTATGGTTAATTTTGTGAAAGTGATTTCTAAATTCATCTAGTATTTCTGGTA
>NC_056725.1:1204568226-1204705726 GCF_019279795.1 Protopterus annectens | reverse complement strand
GAGTAATTAACCGATCCTCTGTCAAGCACAGCCAATGAAGTGATCCCAGGGGTGTATTTTCTGTTACCCATCCACTCGTCAAGATTTCTCTTGAGTGTTAGTGAGGGGCTCTGCCTGACAATTTGGAATTTTGTTCCAAAGCATGGGGAGTCTCTGACAGGAATTTATCCCCCCAGCATGTTCTATTTGTTGTGGCGAGGTTTAGCTCACTAGAGCGCGTGGCTTGCACTGACTTGGATTTCTTTAGGTGGAGTATGTCCATCAATTCTGAGTTGGACATGGCTTTGTAAGTCAGGCAGAGATCACCTCTAAGTAGGCGATATGCCACTGAGTACAGCCGGAGTTTTTTTCAGTCAGGCTGCATAGGACATATGTTTGAGGCCAGTAATCCTCTTGGAGAAGTACTTTTGTGGTCTTTCCAGCTGTTGGAAGTGTACTGTGTGGTACATCCCAAATGGGGCATTGTACTCTATGATGGGTCTAATGAGTGACGAGTAGAGGGGCACTATAACTCTATTTCTAGATGCGAACCCTTTAGTAATTAGATGGACCACATAGAAGGATTTCCTAACTACTTTGTCAATACGATTGTCAAAGGAGAGATTACTACTTATCCGGGTCCCCAGATCTCTTATTACTCTTCTGTATTAAGGGGGCTGCCACCTATGTGGTAATTCGTGGGTGTTTTGTTTTTCCCAAATGGGATGACTATGCATTTTTTTGGCATTTAGCTTGAGGCCATGACTTTGACACCAGGTGTCCGTCTCAGTAAGGGCCTTTTGGAGGATGTCCGTGTCAGCCGGAGAGTCAATTATGGCTCCCATTTTGCAGTCATCGGCAAACTTGGTTAGCCACAGTCCGCCTGTGTTTGCCTGTACTTCTGAGAAGTATATGCGGAACAGTAGGGGTCCCAGGACTGAGCCTTGCGGGACACCACTTGTGACCGGTTTAGAGTTGGACCTGGAGCCTGGTATTCTTACAGTACGAGTTCTGTCTGTAAGCCAGTCGGCAACCCATCTCGTGACGTAGGGGTTTATGTTCAGGCTGGTGAATTTTTCTGTAATATCAGAGTGGGGAATGGTGTCAAAAGCCTTGGCAAGGTCAAGGTAGGCTGTGTGAACCACCTTTCCCTTGTCTATGGCCTTGGTGACCGTCTCGAAGAAGTCAACCAGGTCTAGTAGGCATGATCTGCGCTTCAAACACTTGACCCGATCCAGTTCGGCTTTGAGGTTCTCAATTTCTTTGTTAACAACTTCCATGATGATACGCTCCATAGCCTTGCTGACCAGGCTAGTTAGGCTTATGAGGCGATAGTTAACAGGGTCAGTTGTGGCCCCTCCTTTGTGGAGAGGAATAACCATTGCTGTGCTCCTTTCTATGGGCACGTAGCCTGTAGAGAGGCTGAGGTTGAACAGCGTGTTTAGGCAGAGGGTTAGTTCGTTCTGTAGTCCGTGCAAGACACAGCCTGGGACACCATCTGGTCCCATTGACGCTGTGTTTTTGGCTTTTGAAAGGGGTGTTTTCACCTGTGCGTCTGATTTTTGGGACACTGCACTTTTCTGGTATTGTGGGTCCTTTTGGAGGGGAGAGGGGGGTGAAGTTTGCACCGACGCTCTCTGCCAGAATGTTGGCAATATCAGTAGGTTCAGTATATTTTGTGCTATTTTGCACTAGTTCAGTGCATATCTGCGAGTTGCCACTTAGATTTTTAACATAGCTAAAGAAGGCTTTGTGGTTATCTTTTGAATCCTTGGCTATTTTTCTTTCGAAGTTAGTCTTGGATGATTTCATGAGGGACCTTAGTTTCTTACAGATACGGATCAGGGATGTCTTTCCCTCTAGGGATTTGCTTTTTCTCTGAACTAGTTTCCTCCTCCTACTGTATAGCCTGTTTATTGCAGGGGTCCACCAAACTGGTTTCCTTCTCTTAGAGGAGTGAGAATTGGTTTTGCTAGGGATGGCATGTTCCATGCATCCTTGCAGGTGCTCAGAGTGCATTTGTAAAGGTTTCTGCATCTTGGGAAGGGTTATCCTTTAACGTGGGAGCTGTGAAACTTACCACCTCTGTGTTAAGTAAAGTGAAGTTAGCTTTAGAAAATTTTTTTTACTGGGGTTTCCTTAGTTGGGGGTGGTGGTGGGGTGTAGACATCCAGAGTGATTAGTTTATGGTCTGATCTAACCAGTGACTGGTTGACCTCCGGTATGGAACACCTTTTGCCCATGTTGGTGATGACCAGGTCCAATATGTTTTCACCTCTGGTAGGGAAGTTTACCAGCTGATCCAGAGCGTTTGGGTTGATGAATTCCAGGAAGCGCTGGGCCTGGGAATTTGTACTACAGTAGTTTTCCCTGTGAATGGTAGGGTAATTGAAATCGCTCAATATCAGGGTGTTCAGCAGGACCTTCATGTTTTTCCAGCGTCTCCAGAAAGGTGGAGTGGTGGTCCTGGATCATGGAGGGTGATGTGTAGCAGGCCACAATTTGCACTGCAGATTTACCCGATGTTAGTTGCACATGGATGATCTCAGAGATATCATGCTGCGCCACTAACCTGGAGGTGTAGGTATCCTTGATAAATATGGATACACCCCCTCCTTGTGTGTTTCGGTCCATGCTCTGGGGCCGAAACGTGTGATACGAGTTGTAGCCCGGTAGTGCTGGGGTGCTCTCTAGAGCCTTGAACCAGGTTTCAGTCACTGCACAGATGTCAACGTTTTCCATACTGAAGAGTGCTTAGAGCGCGTGCATTTTGAGATTTAAACTGCTGCCGTTGAGTAGCATAACCCTCAGTTTTTTGTTAACTGTGCTGTTTACAGAGGTGGGTATGACTTTTGAGCCTTGCCTAAAAAAGGCACTATGGGGGCAGCAAGAGCCTTGGCCAGTATTCGAAAGCCTAGGGGTGACAGGTGCAAGCAGTCTCTTGCGAAGCAATATGGCTTGTCGAGCATGTCGTCCCAGGCTGACAGACACTAGATCCCCTTTGAATAACACCAGAAGCTTAGCCAATTGTTGAAATTGATCATTTTTTTCTTTCTATTGAGGTATCATTCTTGGTGAGGGCAGGATGCCAGTCAGGGTCATACCAGCCTGGGCTGCATGATCAGAGAGCTCTTCCATGTTTCTCTTCATGTAGTCCAGGGAGATACGTCTCAGGTCATTCACACCAACATGAACAATGACAGTCATATTTGTACTTGTTCTGGAGTGACCTGAGTGCTTGTGTTATGTGGCGGATTCTGGCTCCCGACAGGCAGCTAACAGTAACCTTCTGCTTGTCCAGCCTAGTGAGTGGGATGTCAGTGTGCCTGACTATAGAGTCACTTTTACTAGTGTGTCAGGTATGTTATTTTGCCTTAAGGTCTGTGATTGTGCGGCACACTGATTTTGTGTATGTGTTGTCTGGTTTGTGATGGGAGGTGATGGTTGTTTGGGTGTCTGCTTTGGAGGTCTCTGATGCTTTTGCAGGTTTTTATTTAGAGCCAACGAGTATGATTTTGTGTACTTGTGCATGTTTTGCCAGTGCTGTTTTAGTAGGTCTGTGTGCAGCTGGAGGTGTGGTGCAAGTGTTAACCTTCTCCTCTTGACTGTCTGTTCCAGTCTTGGGTGGAGACAGCTTAGCTTCCAGTTTGGCTGTATAATAGCATCTCTCGCACATGTTAGTGTTTTGTGGTAGGAGGAGAGGGTTGTCTGTGTACATGAGGCAGTTTTAACATTGCCTAAGGATACCCAGATTCACCAGCTGGACTGGAGAGTGCACCCGAAGTTGCCCTTTGGTCATGCCTGCATAGTAGGGTGAGCTGCTTAGTCGCTTGGTTGGTGAGGGGTGAATAAAGAGCCTTGTCCTGCTGGGCAATCAGTGTCAGGGTATATATTGGCGCTTGCTACTAGGTCTGAGCAAGTTCTGGGCTGTAAGATGCTTTTTGAGTGCTTAGGTTGAGAGTTAGACTAGTTAAGGGAAAAACTTTAGAGGAGACTTAGTGGAGCGGGGAATAATTTAACCGTACCTAACCGGCACTGCCTGATGCGTAAAACCTTGCAAACGCGGTTTTTATAGTAGGGAAAAGAAAGATAAAAATTAGCCCAAAATGGCCAACAAACTACTAACTTCTGGGCTGGAACCACTCCTCCAGGGACAGAGGTTGCTCGAAGCTCCCCTCTCTCAAAGGTGAACAGAGAAACTTCCTTCTATCCAAGTAAGGTACAGGCAACTCAGAAACTAGTATCACAGCCCTGAATTCAGCACCAGCCTGAAAACTGGACTATACTAGCTTAGAAAGGCGGGAAACAAGGAATTTTTTTTTTTTTTAAAGATAAGGCAAAAACAGTAAAAAAATACACTTAAAACAGCTTTAAACGACTACAAAAGATCAGAAAAGACTATCGCACTTCAGTGTGTATCCTACAACAGTTAAACAAATTAAACAGAAAACTTTTTAAAACTGCAGGCAGTCAATAAGTACAATAAGTGAAAAAAACAAGCCTTTAAATCACAATAAACACTAGAAAATTTGCGTTTAGGTGGAAAACAGTTAAATACAGCAAGAAAGTACAGAAAACTGATACTTAACTCCAAAATCTCGCTTCTAAGCTAGAAGGCTTGTATCAGGTATTAGGCTTTCTAGTGCTACAAAGTAGGTTAGTTACAGGAAAGATGGGAAAGGAGCACAGATGTGGTCTTTTAAACCAGAAAGTTGAAAGAGACGGACAAACTGTACAAATGGTCAATAAACTACAATTTCTGGGCCAAGAAATACAGTTGTTTACACTCACCATAAATGTAGATGTTAGAGTGTATTCACTGTTGCAGTCATTACATTTGGGTAATCTGCTTGCAGGTTGCCCTCAGTCGGCCTGATTAACAAAGTCTTGGGTCCTGCGTCAATTGCTGTCCCTTCTTCCATGACATCAGGTCGTCAAGGGTATAAAACATGCAGCAGACACCATTACATCAGTTTTTCTTGTCCCAGATGTCAGGTGCCCCCCTAATGGGAAGCAATTAAACATAAAAACACAAATGTATACCTCCAACAAAAAAGCAAATACACCAAAAAGGCTTTTAAGCAGAGTAAAGAAAAGTACAGGTATAGACAAAAGAAGTTACGGGGCAGGAGGGAGGGTAACCAAGACTGCAACAGTGAATACACTCCAACATCTACATTATAGTAAAAGTGTACACAACTGTACTATGTCCTTCGTGTTTCACTGCTGCAGTCATCACATTTGGATATATTCCCAAAGCTATGGTTGGGAGGAAGAGTTAAGAGAGCATAAGGGCCAGCTATAAGGCCCTGCAAGACTGCAGTGGCAAAGCCAGCTCTGGATTTAGAGAAAATTGGCAAATGATAATGCTTGGTGAAATTAAGTACAGAACTCCAGGTAGCAGCTCCTAGGATGTCCCTGGTAGGAATGCCTCTGAGAAAGGTTGGAGAAGTAGATGCAGCCCTGGTGGAGTGAGGTCTGATCCACTGGGGGATAGGTTTTCCATGGTGCTTAAAGCAGAAATTAATGCAATGGCTTATCTATTTAGAAATGGTTTGTTTTGAAATAGCCTTCACCTCTGCAGCAAATGCTACCACCAGTTCAGATTTTCTTTGAGGTTTAGTCCTGTCCAAGTAAAATCTAAGTTGTCTGTGCACATCCAAGGAATGCAGTATCCCTTCCCCTTTGTTCTGTGGCTTGGGAAAGAAGGCTGGCAAATGAATGGCCCGATTAAGAGCCACACTGGATACCACCTTGGGCATGAAGGATGGATTGGTTCAGAGTGACACCCTGTCCGCATGAAAGATGATGAAAGGCTCCACTGCCATAAGGGCCTGTAATTCAGATACCCTTATAGCTGAAGTGATTGCTAAAAGGAAAGCTGTTTTCCAAGAAACAAATTTGAAGTCTGCAGTAGCAGTTGGCTCGAAAGGAAGTAGTGAGTTTCTCCAAGACAAAGTTAAGGTCCCAGGCTGGGGATGGAGCTCTCCTGGGTGGTCTCAAATTTTTGGCCCCTCTGAGGAATTGCTTGAGCAGTGGATGAGAGAAGAGGGGAGGTTCTGTTATAATAATGAGCTAAAATGGCTGAGGCGTGGATTTTAATGGAAGAAAAAGACAGGCCCTTGTGAAGCATCTCAGTTAATATTGTAAAATCTGAGGTAAATTGGGTGCTGCTGTGCTCATCATCCCTTGAGATTGGTTCCAGGCACAGAATCTTTTCCATTTTTCGGCATAAGATTTTCTAGTACTAGGCCTCCTTGCCTCTAGGATAACATCCATCACAGGTTTGCTGAGGGATGGTAAGGGAGAGTAAGTAATTAGCCAGACTGCAAGGTTCAGTGTTGGAAGCTGAGGGTGCAGAATCTGGTTCTCCTGCTGAGACAGCAGGGAAGGAATCTGAGGCAGGTGCCATGAGATAACCCTGCCACACTGTGCAGGAAGGGGTACCAGTGTTGGCGCGGACAGTCTGGAGCAATCAAAATCATCCTTGGGTTGTCCCATTTGACTTTTAGTAGTACTTTGGAGAGCACAGGCAACGGGGGGAAGGCATAGACTGTTTTTTCCAGCTGAAGGACAGAGCATTAACTTTACAGGCTTGTTTGTGGGGAGTCCTTGTGCAAAATTTGTCCAATTGGTGGTTCTGGGGGGAGGCAAACGGGTCTATATCTGGGCACCCCATTCGCTTGTCAACATGTTGAAAATCCTTGGTTCCAGTTTCCACTCGTGTGGGTCCATGAGGTTTCTGCTTAGTCCGTCTGCTAGTGTATTTAAATTTTCCTGGGAGGAATGGAGCTTTTAGGTGCACTTGGTAGCTCAAGGCTGTGTTCCACAATGCCATGACTAGTCTGCAGAGGGGATAAGAATGTGTACCCCCCTGCTTGTTTATGTGCCACATAATCGTGATGTTGTCCGTCTTTACCATTAGTTGTCCTGGAAGAATGTAGTCCTTGAAGGCTGTCAGAGCATTGTGTGCAGCTAACATTTCTTTTTTATTGATATGCAGGTGCATTTGACTTTGGTTCCATTTGCCCAGAACGCACTTCCTAACAGGCGAGCCCCCCATGCATAGTCTGATGCATCTGTTACAGTTTGGGCAGCAGGGGGTGGTGTGAAAGGTAGTCCCTTGTTTTGGTGGCAGGCGTCTGCCCACCAAAGGAACTCTAGGCATAGGCAAGGTATGATAGGAATCATTGTTTCTAGGATGCGAGAATGTTGACTCCATAGGCTTTTTAGATACGACTACAGTTTCCTCATATGCAGTCTTGCATATGGAATTAGAAGAATGCAGGAAGCCATGAACCCCAAGGCTTGCAGTATTTGTCTTGCAGATAGCAGGGTTTTTGGGGTCACTTGTTTGAAGTAGGTTGTCAAATGAATTTGCTTTTCTGGCATGATGTAAGCCATATGGGAAGTTGTATTCAGGCTTGTTCCCAGGAATGTAATTTGTTGACAGGGTACCAGTTGTAATTTTCTTTCATTTATGGTGTACCCCAAACAAGTCAGAACCCCTTTTACAAAGGCCAGATGATTCAAAAGTATGTCCTGGCTTTCTGCCTGAATTAGACAATCATCCAGGTATGGGTATATCTGAATACTTCTTTGCCTGCAAAATACAATAACTGGAGCTAGGCACTTTGTGAAGACCCTGGGCGCAGTAGATAAGCCAAAGGGCAGTGCAGAGAATCGATAGTGTGTGTAGCCTGCTTTGAAGCATAGGTATCTTCTGCAAGATTCCCTGATTGGGATGTGCTGGTATGCTTCTTTTAGATCTACTGTTGCCAACCAGGTGTCTTTGCCTAGCATAGGAAGTGATTGAAGAGTCAGCATCTTGAATTTTGGAATCTCCAGAAAGGTGTTTAGAGTAGACAGGATCAGGATAGGACACCATGATTTGTCTTTTCTGGGTACCAGGAAAAGTCTTTAGTAGAAACCTTGTCCCTTTTTCCTCTTCTGGTACAAGCTGAATAGCCTCCATGCTTAAGAGAGAAAGTACTTGTTTTTGGGCCTCTGCCCACTGATTTGGGGGTAGGTCCGACCACCCACTTGGCGTTGGCAATATGTGGAAGTGAAATCTGTATCCCTAGGACACTATTTAAAACCCATTTGTCCTGGGTAATGAGTTCCCAGTTCTTTGCGTGAAGGGCAGTCAGAAGACAAGTACTTGGAAATTTTAAAAGGAAGTCACTGAGACAGTTTACCATAGGGGAGGGGGGGTCTTGTTATTCCCAGAATTGGAAGTGGAGGCCCCCCCACTGCTTAGTTCTGCGAGTCCCCTGGGACTGAAACCTGGGGCTTTTGCAGTGTATGGGTATGGCTTGAGAAGACCTGGAAGGGGGTGGAAAGGAGCAACCCCAAGAGGCTCTGTTGGACACAGGAAAGGACCAATTATTGTTGGCCAGTGTCTACTGAATCTTGGTGGCTGCACTTGCAAGAAGTCTTTTACAGTTTGCATAGACTTAGCTTTGTCTTCCATTTTCTTTAAAACCTCTTCTGCCTTATTACCAGAGTATCATGCTGTAAAGGTGCATCCAACAATTTAGCTTTAACATGATCATGTAGATTTTGCTCCTTGAGCCAGGCATGCCTTCTAATCACAGATGCAGTAACTGATGCCCTGCAGGTGGCCTCCAAGGAATCAAAACCACATTGCAAAGTATGCTTTCCAACCTGTTCTGTTGCATGCAATGATTCCAGTAATTCTTTATTTTCCACACATTCAGAAATCATCATTTTCTGTTTCAATAATCCCGTAACATGCTGTTGATATTTAAGCATATGAAACTGGCAGCTTAAGGCCCTAATTGCCAAGGATTGCAGACGTATAAACCTTCTTTCCCCATCTATCCAGCGCCCTGGAATCTCTATCAGAGGGGGTATTCTTAGCTGTTGGGGCCTTTACACCTTTGGGACCCTGTGAGATAGTTTCAGGGTCAGCAGCAGGATTTTTGAATAAAAATTTGTGGGAGTCAGGAACCCTGTAATATCTGTCTGGCTTACTAGGAGCCGGAGGTAGGGAATCTGAAGCCATGCTAGATTCCGAAAACACATCAACAATGTCCAATACAGGAGGTATGGCCAAAGACCTATGCTGAGGAAGGAAATCCCTAAGCCTCTTTTTTTGATTCTGAGAAATCCTGACTCTCCCAATGAAAATGGTCCCTCAAAGTATGCAAGGTTTCTCCAAAAGAATAATCTTCAGGAGGAAATGCAGATGGGATGGATTCCTCTGCATCTGAATCCTCATACGGTAGTATAAAAAATTCTTGATCAGAAGAGGAATCAGAATAAACAGAAACCTGATCTGACGATTCATAATCAGTGTCTTGCCTCGGCCCCTTATCGGAGGGGGAGTGGGGGGGGGGTTGGGAACCCCTGATCAAGGTAATTAAGTCTTCAGCCATTTTGATCATCTGTTTTTTGGGCATAGAGGCCTGAGCACATGGCTCATGCATCAGTTTTTTTAGCCTTAGAAGTTGCCTTTGTCTTTGAAGCTAGCGTTGGTTTTATATAGAAATGCTGAGGCCTGAAAATACCCTCAGAAGCCGGTGCCTGCTCAGCGCCTCTGGACCCATCCGAGGGAGAGACATCAGCGGGTACAATACTCTGAGAATCTCGCAGCATGCAGGACTCCACATGGGTCTCGGTAGAGGCCTGCGACTCGAACGTAGCAGGTATCAGGGGCTGCAAAAGCACCAGAGTACCAGCAAAACAGCGACTGGCTTAGGAGAAGCTTCGTAGTCGGTTTTGGACCTCAACGGTCTCTGTCCTTTTCTTTGGGTTTTTTTTGTGAACTCCGGTAGTCTGATTGCTATCAGATGACATTTCAGGGTAATTAAATTTGTTTCCAAAATATTATGAAGCAAAGATATACAGACGCTTAATACTGCATTGGTTAAATCTAGCACAAAACCGACAGCAAGGCACGTTATGATCAGGGCCTAGGCAAGGAATACAGTACAAATGAAAATCCTTATGAGGTATTTGCTTCCTACAAGTAATGTAATTACCTTTTACTGACATCGGAAAGGAGCAAGAAAAAGTTTCCCCAATGGGGTACTTAGCTTTAATTGAAGACTTTGGTTCTGAAACTCGAATGTGAAAATTTCAGGAGTCAGCCAAGCGGCACTTGCGAACTGCTTCTGCTTCAGGCACCGCGCGGCAAGAAAGACTAAAGAAAATGGTATTGGCTGCATGTTTTATACTCCTGATGACCTGACGTCATGGAAAAAGACAGCAACCGACGCAGGACCAAGACTTTGATACTCAGGCCAACTGAGGGCAACCTGCCAGCAGATTACCAAAATGTAATAACTGCAACAGTGAAACACGAAGATCAGCTGGGGCATAGAGATGAAACTGTCATCATACTCTCAATCTCATCACAAACAAAACTAAAATGAACTTACTGTAAAGATATTCTTCCTCCTCCACTGCTAAAGATAACAGAGGTGATCTTATCTTCTCAAAAGATGTAGAGAAGATAGCTGACAACCTAGGACAACTAAACATGACCAAAGATGCACGTTCATTTGTCTAGGATGCAACAAACTAGTATCAGTGGTAGCCATGGCCATGGCTAGACTTGTATTGTGGTAGACTCAAATCACCAAGATGTACTACTTCTTAGAACGCTGAAGTCCAACATCAGTGTGACTGCCTTCAACAGTACAAAGTTTCGGCTGTTCAATGTAATGGCAGCTGTTCACCCTAAACAGTAGTAGCAGCCTAAGGTAGGTAATAAGTGCCACTACAGTTTGTTCTTTCAAGGATTCGTACACCTGAGGAGATTGCCTTTAATATTACCTGAAACTACTCAGTTTCTTGGCGAAGCTGGATCTTAATAAACCCAGGTCACAGATGGGGTGTTAGGATTTTCCTCTTTCTAAAGATACTGGTAATTCTTCATGCTCAACATTTTGTTTACCATGTAGTAGATACTTTTAAAGGTGCTTTCACCATCAGCGCAAGATTGAGCCCTCTTTCCCATAAATTTTTTTAATTAATTTTATTTTAAACTTCTCATTTCCCTTTGCTTTTTTAGCCACCTAGCTACTTTTCTTAAACGCAGTCTACATCATGCAAAGAACCCAGATACTGCTCAGATCAAAATATTTTGCTGCAAAATGGTGCAAACCATCTACCATAAGAACACTTGACTAAATGTCTGCAGCATAGTCATATTTTATAAAAGCTCTGTACAATACAAAAAAAAACATTTTTTCATTACCTGCAAACTAGAAAAAGGCAAGGCACAAGAGAGTATTTGTGAATGGAAAATACAGTCAGGTAGCCAGAAGTATTAAAAAGAAATTAGAGCCTCTGTCAACTCTGCTGTAGTGCATGGAGCACTCTGACTATGCTCAAAAAATGTTTGATTGCAGACAAGTTAAGCAGGTCTGTTTTAATGCCTCATGAGTGGTCTTCACCATGAAGGTGACGTGGATTTTCTGTCGATAGGCAGCAAGTGCAGTAGGTTCTTCGCCCTGATCCCCCCAGTGGGGGTGTCCCTGAGAGACACTCTACTTCACGCTTTGCCCTCTTGGCCTCCCGTATGCTTAACCTCCCCTCCTACACCCTCACTCCCAGGTTTCTACAGAAAGCATCTTGATTGCTGTTGATGAGCAAAGTTACTCTCACTACACCTTATTGGCTTTGACAGATCTGGTTTGCCTTCCTTTGGCCTCATCTTCTACATCCACCCTGGATTCAGGATCCAACTCCAAACCTTCTGTCTCATCAGACACACGACTCACCCAGACATTTCAGGCTTCAAGCTGACCACATGGTTTCTCCAGTTCCATTGATTCCTAGACAGTATAAGCTCTCCTACCTAGTCAGTCACATTCTTTAATCATCTCACAAACCTTCCACCAGAAACATTTACAAAAGTAAATGGAAAATATTTTTGAGGGGCACATAAGAATCTAGACCCTTTTTTAACTCCGATTTCTAAGGTTCTTGATTTTTTGGCTACAATCTTCAATGATGGGGCTAGCTCCTCAACTGTCAAGATTACAAACAGCAGCCATTTCCAACTTTCATAAGAGTAAATAATCCTACCTCAGCTTCCTCAAAACTTTGCAAAGCTTTTCTCAGAGGAACACATCTACTTTGATCACCTTTTAAAGGATCCTACTCCCCCTTGGGATTTAAATATTGTTTTACAGGCCTTACCCCAACCTCCTTTGAACCTCTGTTAGAGTCTGAATTAAAATTGTTGACCCGGAAAACTGTTTTCCAAGTTGCTATTACTTCTGCCAGAAGAGTGTCTGAACTTCAGGCTCTGTGTAAACCTCCTTATTTGATTTTTTCTAAGGATAGGGTATCTTTACGGACCAATCCTTCCTTTCTACCTAAGGTGGTGGCAAAATCCAATATTAATCAAGTTAACCTATTATGATCACTGTAACCACTGACATTCTCCTTCTGAACTGCAATAGTCCCAGTTGGGGAGAGTTGTGGAAGGCCTGCAATGCTAGGAGAACAGCTCTCATCTCAAAGACACTTATATGCGTGTTGACCTCTTTAGAGGATCATGTGCCTTGGACCATCCTTCCCAACAATTTAGGAAGAATGAAAATTACATCAGATAGAGTGTTAAACATAACACTAAATGTCATTACAGTCAGGTCTGCACTAAAGCAGATGGGGCTGACCAGAAAGCAGCAGGGCATGAAAGTGATTCGTTTCATCTCCTTTTCTGCCAGCTGTCTGCCAAGTACACAAAGCATTTTGAATTAAACTGCTTCTCAGTCAGGGAGCACATATAGACATCAACCACTCTTCCACTGCTTTACTGGCTTTCAAAGCTGAACTCCACATTTATTTCTAAATCTTAGTTCTGATGAATTTGTAGTACATGAAGATAAATCTCCACACAATACTAAGAGTTATGAGCAGGTCAACAGATTACAACTGCTGTGTGTTCCCGACATGGATGCGAACATTTACTTCTTGAGCTTTGAATGAATTTATTGGCATCCATGTCTCACACACATAATAAAGCGATTACAATTGCAGTCCTACTCAATCCTCATAATTATACAACATTATACCAAATACTGATGCAGCAAATATTTGAGCTAGGCACTGGCCCCCATGAGGAACATTCAACAACCGAGAAATTCAGGCAGGGTAACAAATGACAGTAGTGATATGTATAAAAGTTATCTGAGGAAATCATCATACCCTAACAGTTACCCGATAATATCCTGGAAGAAGGAAACTATGAGCACTCATTTCCATTTCTGCATTCCTGAATGCCCTTCAATTGCATCAGTACTTCTACAACAGAGGCAAAGATGACATTTCCTTACTCTTTGCCTGCATGTCACGTGCAAACTAAAAAAAATGCCTGCAAAGAGATTTCTTCCATACACACACAAGATAGGAATGATTTTTTAACTGTATAACAAATATGGACTATGCACTTTGTGCAAATTATTTACTTGCAGTTTAAGTCCTTTTTATGTACTATGGAGTAAACCAATGCAAAATGAGCTCAGACTTGCTCACTATAGAACATACAATTGTGTAAATCAACTTACAACAGTAAAAGTTTGAACGATCACTGCTGCAGCACCCTAAGCTACATAGATTATATCCTGCATAGGATCACAGGATATAAAAGCCAGACTGTTTCTAAAGCTTCAGGGCACCTTCCATGCTCCCAATTTTGAAAAAGGGGTTCTGAAGTGGGAGAT
Organism: Protopterus annectens; assembly: GCF_019279795.1. NCBI lineage: Eukaryota > Metazoa > Chordata > Ceratodontiformes > Protopteridae > Protopterus > Protopterus annectens. The sequence continues at coordinate 1,204,692,044 of NC_056725.1, read as the reverse complement.
CTCAGACAAATACACTTATGTTAAGGATGAAATGCTGTCAGGTCAAAAAGACACCAGACGGAGTATGAGAGAAGATGGTCAGATAAAACTTGGGATGCCATGCCCTCCCTTCAGTCTCTTCAAGGGACTTACGGTGAAAGGAAAATTCCTTGGAGCTAGAATATTCCTTACATTTGGAAGATTCACTTTTCTCACCTTTTGATTTGTCTCCATCTTCGGGGTCCCTCATTCATAATATGGGATTATCCCCTTTAAAATCCACTCATTCCTATCAATGAAGGTATCGAATTTTGCACAAATAAAATATTTTTCAGCTAAATTAGGAAAGGCTGAGCACATTACACACAGAAAACAGCAGCCCTGTGGGGGAATTTTATGCCCACAGTAAATGTGCTTTTTAAAGCTAACTTTTTCCATAATTGGCAGAAAGTCCAAATTCAGCTACAAGAAAAAAATATATAGCAGCAACAATCTAGAAGTACAAACAAGCAACAATCGCACACACTACTTACCAACCAGTGGAGCAAAATGGTGCCAACTCAAAGTAGGGAAAGAGAGCTGAAGTTACTATTAAGAAAAAAAATAACAATCAAGCTCAAGTTTGTTCTTGCACATTTAGGTGCTGGTCTACCATGCACCACAATAACTTGAACTAGCTTAAAAACAAAGAAAAGGAAATGCAGGACATGAATAATATTAACTTAAAGTAACCAGTAAAATATGGACTTGTCAAAAGCACAACATACATTCCGAATTCAACTAATATAATGGAAAAAAATTAACATGCTAACAAATATAGCTGGGTTTTAAAAGGATCTTTTAAAACTTGTGTGCGTTATTGCTTCATGTATCACTGTGAAAGAAAGTTCTGAAGACAGGGTCCTAATGGCTAAAATTCTGGATTCCAAAGGTCTCCAGGTGAGCCCTGAAAACTTCCCAAAGTCCCACAGCGGAGTAGTGAAGGAGCCTAATCATATAAAATGTACCCAAAAGCTACTTGATGTAAAACTAAGTTCAATAAAGAGGTGAAAATCCTATCTACAGAAAAAAATCTGATAAATCAAAAAATACCAAAAAGACATTGCCACAGCATACTGAGACCTGGTGCCAGTGGAGATGGTTGCTTTTGTGAAAAGTAAGGAGACAGAGTCAGGCAGTACAATTAAGGGGTAGGAAATGAAGCTTTGGAAAGTTGGTATTGGTGCTGAGGCAACCTCAAGCCAGTGTTCACAGTCCCAACCATAGAAGAAAATGAACTAGACCATATCAGGTCCATCACAGTGATTACTTAACATCTATCTCTCATAAGTAATGGCCTGTCTTCAGTAACAGGTTAAACAGATTCCAAAGTGGGTGGTCCAAATGAAGTACAGTTGTGTACACTTACCATAAATGTAGATGTTAGAGTGTATTTACTGTTGCAGTCATCACACTTCGGTATTCGGGCCGACCGAGGGCTACCTGCAGGCAGAAAACCAGAGTCTTAGGATTTCTGCATCAGATGCTGTTGCCTCTTCCATGACGTCAGTTCGTCAGGGGTATAAAACAGGCAGCCGACGCCATTACATCAGTTTTTCTTGCCCCAAATGTCAGCAGCCCCCCAAAATAGGAAGTTAGTATATGGTGTGGAACACCACCAGTAAAAAGTAAATACCACTGCCATTAAAAATGGCCATAGAGAGGATGGGTAGAAGGATAGAGAAAACCAGGGGGCTGGAGGGAGGGAAACCAGGACTGCAACAGTGAATACACTTGAACATATACATTTACGGTAAGTGCATACAACTGTACTATGTTCGTGTTTCACTGTTGCAGTCATCACACTTGGGTTGATTCCCAAAGCTGAGGAAGGCTGGAGGCAGTCAAGAAGCGTTAGGGCTGGCTAACAGGCCTTGTAAGACTGCTGTAGCAAATCCAGCTCTGGATTTAGAAAAAATAGTTTACTGGTAATGCTTGATGAAGGTGTGTACAGAACTCCAGGTTGCAGCTTCCAGAATGTCCTTGGTAGGATTCCCCTGAGAAATGCTGTAGAGGTGGAAGTAGCCCTAGTGGAATGTGTTCTGATCACCTGTGGGGTAGGATTTCCATGGTGCTTGTAGCAGAAATGGATGCAGTGTGTTTTCCATTTGGAAATGGCTTGCTTTTAAATGGCCTTGCCCTCTCTGCCCCTGTAACAAAGCTGACTAGCAGCTGGTCAGATTTTCTGAAAGGTTTAGTCCTGTCAAGGTAGAACCTGAGCTGTCTGTGCACGTCTAAGAAGTGCAGGAACCTTTCCCCTTTATTCTGAGGATTAAGGAAGAAGGTTGGTAAATGGATGGATTGGTTTAAAGCCACACTGGACACCATCTTAGGCATAAAGGACAGATTAGTCCTGAGGGAAATCCCTGTCTGCATGGAAAATAATTAAGGGGTTCCACAGCCATTAGGGCCTGTAACTCAGACACTCTTCTTGAAGTGATGGCTAAAAGCAAGGCTTTTTTTCCAAGAGATGAATTTGAACTCTACTGAAGCAGCAGGTTCAAAAGGGGGAACAGTGAGCTTTTCCAGTACAAAGTTAAGGTCCCAGGCAGGGGTCAGTGCTCTCCTAGGGGGCATTAAGCTGTTAGCCCCTCTCAGGAACTGCTTGATGAGAGGGTGAGAAAATAGAGGTGGCTCAGTATTATAAATGAGCTGGGATGGCAGAGGCATGAATCTTAATGGAGAAGGATAGGCCTCTGTGGAGTAGCTCTGCTAGATCATCCAGGATTTGAGGTAAGGAGGGCACTTTACCTTGAGACAGATTCCAAAAACAATATCTTTTCCACTTTTTAGCAAAGGATTTCCAAGTACTAGGCCTTCTGGCCTCAAGAATGACGTCCAGCACCTGTTTGCTGAGGGTTGCTGGTGGTGTATTCAGAGGATAAGCCAGGCTACAAGGTTTAGTGTTTGTAACTGTGGATGCAAAATTCTGTCCCTCCTGCTGAGACAGCAGGGAAGGTGTCTGATGAAGGTGCCAGGGTGGCACTGTTGCCAGACCGTGTAAGAGTGGATACCAGTGCTGGTGTGGCCAGTCTGGGCCAGTACGAATTGCCCTCGGCCTGTCCTCTCTGATCTTGAGATGTACTTTTGAGAGGAGGGGCAGAGGGGGAAAGGCATAAATTGAGAGGTTTTCCCATTTGAAGGATAAGGCATCCACATTCCAGACTCTGCTGTGAGGGTTCCTGGTGCAGAATTTGCTGAACTGGTGGTTCTCAGGGAAGGCAAAGAGGTCCACCTACGGTGTCACCCACCGCTGGGATTAGAAGGTTTAATGTGTTAAGCTCCAATTTCCACTCGTGTGGGTCTAGTAGATTTCTGCTCAAGGCATCCGCCAGTGAATTTTGTTTGCCTGGCAGGAACAGAGCTTGTAGATGCACTTGGTTGCACAAGGCTGTGTTCCACGGGGTCATGGCTAACCTACAGAGTGGGTAAGAATGGGTTCCCCCCTGCTTATGTATCACATAACTGTGATGTTGTCTTTTTATCAGCAGCTGTCCTGGAAGGATTAGGTATCTGAAAGCTGTCAGAGCATTCTGTACAGCTAGCATCTCTTTTTGATTGATTCGCAGGAGAATTTGTCCTGGGCTCCACTTGCCCTGAATGCGTTTGCCTACCATGTGACCCACCCATGCATAGTCTGATGCGTCTGTTGTCAGGGTTTGGGTGGCGAGGGGTTGAATGAAAGGCAGTCCCTTGTTGTGGTTGCATGCTTCTGCCCACCAAAGGAACTCTGCCCTTAGATGAGGTAGGATAGGAATGACAGTTTCCAGGTCCTGAGAACGTTGGCACCAAAGACTTAAGTACCATTGAAGATTCCTCATATGCAGTCTTGCATAAGGAATTAGCAGAATGCTTGAAGCCATGAACCCTAGGGCTAGCAGTATTTTCCTTGCAGATAGCTGTGTTTTGGTGGCCATTTGTTTGAAGTAGTTGGTCAAATAGACCTGTTTTTTCTGGCGTGAGAAATGCCATCTGGGAAACTGTGTTCAAGCTTGCTCCCAGGAATACATTTTTTTGACTGGGCACCAGTCGTGATTTCTTTTCGTTGATGGTGTACCCCAATGAAGTTAAGAGTCTTTTTACAAATGTCAGGTGCTGAAGTAGCAATTCCCGACTGTCCGCCTGAATCAGGCAATCGTCCAAGTATGGGAAAATTTGGATATTTCCTGCCTGCTGTATGCAATGGCTGGAGCCAGGCACTTTGTGAATACTCTAGGTGCAGTAGATAAGTCAAAGGGAAGTGCAGAGAATTGATAGTGCATAGAGCCTGCCCTGAAGCGTAGATATTCCCTGCAAGACTCCCTTATGGGGATGTGCAGATAAGCTTCTTTTAAGTCTAGGGTGACTAACCAGGCATCCTTGGCTAGCACAGGGAGAAGCTGTTGCAGGGTAAGCATTACGAATTTTAGGACCACCAGAAAGGTGTTGAGAATTGATAGATCCAGGATTGGGCACCAAGAGCCCTCTTTTTCTGGGCACCAGGAACAGTCTGGAGTAGAAACCCTGTCCCCTTTGTTCTACTGGAACAGGTTGAATAGCCCTGATATTGAGCAGGGAAAGCAGTTGCTTTTGAGCCTCTGCCCACTGGTCTGGAGGAAGGTCTGGAAACCCGCTTGGGGTTGGCAGCGAATGGAAGTAGAATCTGTACCCCTGGGATACAATGTTTAGGACCCATCGGTCCTGAGTAATGGACATCCAGTTTTTTGCATGAAGGGCAAGTTTTCCTCCTAGGGGTGCAAGGAACTGGGCAGGACTGGAAGGATAAGTTAAAAGTCACTGTGAACTTCTTCCATAAGGGGGTGGCTTACCACTCCCTGTTTTTGAGGTGGGGGTACTCCATTGTTTAGATCTCTGCATACCCTGAGACTGTAGTCTGGGTGATCTGTTTCCCCTGGGTTTGGACTGAGAAGGGCTGGAAAGGACCAGTTTTTAGAAGGCCAATGCCTACTGAATCTAGGTGGCTGCATTTGTAAGAATCTTAACAGTTTGCATAGATTTAGCTTTTTCTTCCATCTTTTTAAGAACCTCCTCTGCTTTGGTGCCAAACAAACTACCCTTATTTAAATGAGCGTCTAGTAATTTTCATTTGACATGATCTGGCAAGGTTTGTTCCTTCAGCCAAGCATGCCTTCTCAGTACAGACCCAGTGACTGCAGCCCTGCAAGATGCTTCTAGTGCAAAGCCACACTGCAAAGTATACTTACCAACTTGGTTTGCAAAATGCATAAACTCTTGTAAATCTTTATTTTCTGCACAATCAGGAAGTAACACCATTTTTTGTTTAATTTGTTCCATATGTTGCTGGCACTTCAACATGTGAAACTGGCAATTCAATGCCCTGATGGCAAGAGTTGCAGAGGTATATACCTTCTTACCCCATCTGTCTAAAGCTCTGGAATTCCTGTCTGAAGGGGGTGGGGTTTTTGGTTGTAGTAGCCTTAATACCTTTAGATCCCTGAGAAATGGTCTCTAGAGCCGCAGTATGATTCTTAGATAAATTTGTGAGAATCAGGTACTCTCTAGTACAGTACAGTTTTGTACCTACCATAAATGTAGATGTTCGAAGATCCACATTGCTGCAGTCCTTACTTATGGGTAGTCCGCTGTCCTCGGTCGGCCCGAATACCAAAGTATTAGGCTGACGTCGGTCATGGGCGCCTAGAACTGACATCAGAGCGTCAGGGTATAAAAGCGCATGACCGACGTCATATCCTCAGTCTTTTCTTGCCCCAGATGTCAGAAGGCTAAACCAGAAAGGCCACAGCCAAAAACAGAATACCTCCCAAAAACATGCCCAACAACAACCAACACCCAAAGCATATAACCATGTCAAACTACAGTGGGGAAGGAGGGAGGGTAAATTGGACTGCAGCAATGTGGATCTTCGAACATCTACATTTATGGTAGGTACAAAACTGTACTATGTTCTTCATCTCACATTGCTGCAGTCCTTACTTATGGGTAGAATCCCAAAGCAACGGGAAAGGGAGGATGGAAAAATCATAAAGCATTAGGGGCTGCTAAAATGCCCTGCAAAATTGCAGTGGCAAATCCAGCCCTAGACTTAGAATAAAGGGGAAGGTGGTAATGTTTAGAAAAAGTATGTACTGAACTCCAAGTAGCTGCTTCCAAAATATCTTTTGTAGCTACCCCCCTTAGAAAGGCAGTGGAAGTGGCAGTAGCTCTAGTGGAATGAGGTCTGATTCCAGCCGGAATCTCCTTACCATGATGGGAATAACAGAAAGAAATACAAAACCCAATCCATTTAGAAATAGTTTGTTTTGAAACAGGTTTACCTTGAGAACCGAAAGCAAAAGAAACAAACAACTGCTGAGACTGTCTGAACTCCCTGGTTCTGCTCAAATAACGCAACTGCCTGTGAATATCCAAAGTATGCAAAATCTTCTCCCCTTTATTTTGGGGGTTTGCATAAAAAGTAGGTAAATGAATAGTTTGGTTTAAGGCCACACTAGAAACCACTTTAGGCATAAAGGAAGGATTAGTACGCAAAGATACCCTATCCTTATGAAAAATCAGGAAAGGCTCCACTGCCATAAGGGCCTGTAATTCAGAAACCCGTCTTGCAGAGGTAATGGCCAACAAAAAAGCAGTTTTCCATGACAAATACTTTAACTCGGCAGTAGCTGCAGGCTCAAAAGGTTGTAGAGTAAGTTTTTCCAACACAAAATTGAGATCCCAAACAGGAGTAGGAGCTCTACGTGGGGGTCTTATATTCTTTGCCCCTCTAAGAAATTGCTTAAACAAAGGATGAGAGAATAAAGGAGGGTCACAGTCATAGTGAGCAGAAATGGCTGCAGCATGAACCTTTATAGAGGAGAAAGACAAACCCTTGTCCAATAACTCAGTAAGATATTGAAGAGAAGCACTCAAATCAGGTTTGGAGACATCAAAGTCCTTCCCTTTGCTCCAAATAAAAAATCTCCTCCATTTATCTGCGTAAACTTTTCTGGTACTAGGCCTCCTGGCCTCCAAAATAACATTCAAAACTTGTTGTGGAAGCTGAGACCCTCCAGAGTCTAAAACAGAATATGCCAGGCTGTTAGATGCAGAGACTGAATCTTGACATTGAGGAAGTGATTGCCCTCTTGAGACAAAAGGTGTGGAATCAAAGGCAGAGGCCATGGTGGCTCTCGTACTAAACTCCTCAGCAGTGGGTACCAGTGTTGTCGAGGCCAATCCGGCGCTATCAAAATCATAGTTGGCTTGTCTTGTCTGGCCTTCAAGAGTACCTTGGGAAGAAGAGGCAGAGGTGGAAAGGCATATACATGCAGATTGTTCCAACTGAATGATAGAGCGTCCACCTTCCAAGCTGTGGGATGAAACATTTTTGTGCAAAACTTTGGCAACTGGTAATTTAGTGGAGAAGCGAACAGATCTATGTCTGGAGTTCCCCATAACACTGTCAACTTTTGAAATATATGAGGATCCAATTTCCACTCGTGAGGATCCACTATTTGTCTGCTCAATACATCTGCTAAGGAGTTCTGTGCTCCTGGTAGAAACCTTGCCTGAAGATTGAGGTGTAGATTGAGAGCAGTCTCCCACAAAATCATCGCTTGCCTGCAAAGAGGGTATGAATGGGTTCCCCCTTGCTTGTTGATGTACCACATGACAGTAGTGTTGTCTGTTTGAATTAACACCTGCCCTGGGTGAAGTAAATCCTTGAAAGCCATCAATGCACATTGGACTGCTAACATTTCCTTCAAGTTGATATGCAAATGTTGAAGTTTGACAGGCCACGTGTCTTGCACCCATTTTCCATTGAGGTGTGCTCCCCAAGCCTTGTCCGAGGCATCTGTCGTTAGAATCTGACTCGCCTCTGGTCGGGTCACAGAGTCCCTTGTTTAGGTGACATTCCTGAGCCCACCACAAGAATTCCTTCTGAATGCAAGGTATTATCTGAATGACAGTGTCTAGATCTTGGCAGTGTTGTGTCCATACATTTTTGAGATACCATTGAAGCTTCCTCATATGCAGTTTGGCATTGGGAAGCACCAGAATACAAGATGCCATGAACCCCAAGGCTTGAAGGACTGTCCTTGCAGTCAGCCTGGACTGTAGAGACATTTGATGGAAATAAAGAGAAAGGCTTCTTTGTTTGTCCGGGGTCAAAAAAGCCATCTGGGAAGCTGTATTCAGTCTCACACCCAGAAAGCACATGTCCTGAGAGGGTACTAGACTGGACTTTGTTTCGTTCACAGAATACCCTAGGCATCTTAACACTACCATCACATACTGTAGATGATGAAGAAGTTCGTCTTTGTCTTGTGCAATAATCAGGCAATCGTCCAAATAAGGGTAAATCTGTATTCCTTTTAGCCTGAAAAAGGCTATCACTGGAGCCAGAACCTTTGTGAACACTCTGGGCGCAGTAGATAAGCCAAAGGGCAATGCAGAGAACTGATAATGTAAATTTCCAGCCCGAAAACGCAGGTACTTTCTGCAACTGGGCCTGATAGGAACATGAAGATAAGCCTCTTTGAGATCCAGAGTAACCATCCAGTGATCTTTTCCCAACAGAGGTAAAAGTTGTAAAGTCAGCATCTTGAACTTTGGAATGTCCAGGTAAGTGTTGAGGATAGATAAATCCAAAATCGGTCTCCACGTGTTCCCTTTCTTTGGAACTAGAAACAGGCGAGAATAAAATCCTAGGCCCACTTCTGACAGAGGAACTGGTTGTATAGCTCCCATTTGAAGAAGGAAAGAAATCTGTTTGTGAGCCTCTATTCTTTGCCGAGGAGGAACGTCTGGCTTGCCGTTGAAAGGAGGCAAGGTGTGGAAATAAAACTTGTAGCCTCGGTTTATAATGTCCAATACCCATTTGTCCTGGGTGACTAAAAGCCAATTTTGCTTGAAAAGAGCCAACTTTCCTCCCAAAGGAGCTGCCAGGCAAGAAGAATCTGGCAGCTGAAAATGCAGGTCATTGGGCCTGTTTACGAAAGGACTGGCCCCTGCCCTCACCTGCAGATTGAGCAGGCGAACTCCATGTTCTAGGTCTGAAGGTACTCTGAGCTCTGCCCCTACCACGCCTAGATCTACCTCTAGACTGAGAATCAGAAGAAGGGTGCGTCCATCCCTTAGTAGGCCAATTTCTACTAAACTTTGGAGGTTGTACCTGCAAAAAATCTTTAACAGTCTGCATAGACTTAGCCTTGTCTTCCATTTTCTTTAATACTGACTCCACAGGAGGACCAAACAGCACTTCAGACTGTAAAGGGGCATCCAGAATTCTAGTCTTAACATGCTCAGACAAATTCTGATCCTTAAGCCAGGCGTGCCTACGAATAACTGAACCAGTGGCAGCCACCCTAGAAGAAGCCTGTAAAGCATCAAAACCACACTGCAAAGAATGCTTACCCACCTGTTCAGAGACATGTACTAAATCCTGCAATTCTTTACACTCTATGCCCTCTGCCAAAGCATCCACTTTAGATCTTAGCTGAGAAAGGAGGAAATTCTGATACTTCAACATATGAAACTGGCAATTCAAAGCCCTCATTGCTAAAGTAGAAGAGGTATACACCTTCTTACCCCATCTATCCAAAGCTCTAGCTTCCTTATCTAGAGGAACCAGATTCTTTACAACAGAGGCTCTAACCCCCTTAGGCCCCTGACTAATAGTTTCTGGGTCCGCCCTAGGACTCATACAGATATTTATGAGCCTCAGGCACCCTGTAATACCTGTCCAGTTTAACTGGCGCAGGAGGCACAGAATCTGGATTGAGGGAAGCTTCCGAGAAAACATCCTGAACAACATCCAAAACAGGAGGTATAGCTAAGGGTCTATGCTGTGGTAAAAACAAGAACTCCCTAAGTCTCTTCCTTGAATCAGAGAAATCCTGTCCTTCTCACTTAAAATGCTCCCTCATGGAATGCAGAGTTTCTGAAAATGAAAAATCCTCTGGAGGAGAAGCAGAAGGAGTGGAATCCTCTGCATCAGAATCAGAATAAGGAGGAAAATCTTGCATGTCTTCAGCAGAAGACTCTGAATCATCCGAGGCCTGCTCCAAACTTTCCAACTCTGGCTCTACTCTGGGCCTCTTATCAGGAGGGGGCATAGAACCTCTAAGTAATTAAATCTTCTGCCATTTTAAGCATGTGCTTTTTTGGTACAGACCCTGAAGCACCTGGACTGACACCAGAGGAAGGCAAAACAGACCTGCCCTTAGAAGAAGCCTTAGGAATAGTAACAGAAGGCCTAACTCCCTTAGGCATAGAAGGGAGAACAGTAACCTGAGAGGCCCCTTCAGCCTGACCTGACTCCTGTGAGCCACATCTTGTAAAATCAAAGTTTCCCCCTGGGACTCAACAGAAACCTCAGCCGGATCCACCTGCTCCACTGTAGCTTCTAAAGGGCCGGCGTCCGAAACGGACAAATCATCCTGCCTAGGCTTCAAAGATTTGTCTTTGCGCTTCTTCGTGGAAGCGGGCGTCGGAGGATCAGACGGCATATTATAATTACACCGCTTGCCAAAGACTAACCTAGCGCAATCTAACCTTCGTTTTATAGTGCGTTTATTAAACCTAGCACAAAACAGACACCCGACTACGTCGTGCTCCGGTCCCAAACAAGGAATACAAAGCGAGTGGTAATCCCTATGCGGTATCTGTTTCCCACAAGAAATACAATTATTCACTTTTTCTGACATCCGGTAAATAACTGAGGCAAGAAAAAACAAAATATTCCCAACGGGTACTTAGCCCAACTTGGTATCGGTCTGAAACTCCGAAAACGAAAAATTTCAGAACGCCGAACGGCACTTGCAACGCTGCTTCTGCATCGGACCATGCGGCAAAAAAGACTGAGGATATGACGTCGGTCATGCGCTTTTATACCCTGACGCTCTGATGTCAGTTCTAGGCGCCCATGACCGACGTCAGCCTAATACTTTGGTATTCGGGCCGACCGAGGACAGCGGACTACCCATAAGTAAGGACTGCAGCAATGTGAGATGAAGAACATCTGTCAGGTTTTCTAGGGGCCAGTGGTGAAGTGTCTGGAGTAAGACTAGATTCCATGAAGACATCTACAACATACAGGACAGGGGGTATAGCTAGAGGCCTATGCTGAGGCAACTCTAAAAATTCTCTAAGTCTCTTTTTGGACTGAGGGTAGTCCTGGCATTCCCAGTGGAAATGCTCTCAAAGTATGCAAAGGTTTCACCAAAAGAAAAATCATCTGGAGGGGAGGCAGAGGGAATGGATTCCTCTGCATTTGAATCCTCATTGGCTGATAACTGCATGCCCTGGTATTCAGAAGAGTCAGAGTCATCGGACTCCTGGTCTGTAGAATCAGAATGAAACTCAATTCTTTGTCTCTTAGCAGGGGAAGGCTGGCTTCCCCTAGAGTAATAAGGCTCCTTCAGCCATTCTAAGCATTTTGTTTGTAGCATGGGAACTTCAGCATGTACTATGGTCATCGGTTTTCTAGGCATAGTGTGTACTCTGGGCCTGAGAAACTCGGTAGCTTTAGCTAAAAACAAAATTGTCAGTTTAATTCCATCATCAGTAGTTTGGAATACACCCTCAGAAGCCGGTGCCTGCACAGCGGCTCCAGACCCATCCAAGGTAGAAACATCTGCAGGTTCCATAGTCGAATAAGCATCGCGTGGCATACCAGACTCCAAATGGGTCTCAGAGGCCTGCGAATCTATAGAAGCGGGCATCAGGGACTGCAAAGGCACCTCACCAAGTACCAGCGGACTGGCGACTAGCTTAACAGAAACGTCGCCAGCAGTTTTGGACCTATGCGGTCTATCTTTACTTCTTTTCGCAAGATCAGTAGTCAGATAGTTTATCGAAGCTATTTCGGAATACTGATGAGAGCGAAAGAATTTAGCGACAAAGACAGCCTGACAAATGATTTGGGCGTTAAACAAGGTACAAAACTGACTGTGAAGGACGTCGTGGTATGGGCCTAAACAGGTGACGCAGTAAGAATGAAAATCTGAGGTATTTGCTTTCCACAGGCAAGACCATTAACTTTTTCTGACATCGGTTAGAGCAAGAAAAAAGGATCCCCAATGGGGTACTTAGCTTTAGAAGACTTCAGGTTTGAAACACAAAAAATGAAAATTTCAGGTAGCGGCTGTCCGGCACTTTTGAACTGCTTTGGACTTCTTCTCGGAAAGAAAGACTGATGTAATGGCGTTGGCTGCCTGTTTTATACCGCTGACAACCTGACGTCATGGAAAAGGTGACAGCAGACGCAGAAATTCCAAGATTCCGATACTCTGGCAGACTGACGGCTACCTGCAGGCAGACAACCAAAGTGTGATGACTGCAACAGTGAAACACGAACATCCTGTGTTCCAACAGCAACCTCAAGAGGACCCTCATATGAAATCGATGCCCAGTTTGTAACGCTTGGTTAAAGTACTGAGAATGGACAACTGGAGGCTGTTCAATCATCACCTACAAAAATATACCTCAGATTGCAGTACTGGTGATCACTGCTCCCATGGAGTTAGCTATGGGGGGTCGTCAGTCACTGGTAGCATGCTGACCCACTTACCATAAAAAAATCCAATATACTCCCTATAGCCATATGGATAAGGTGAATTTGTAAACGCATAGCCCTTTCCTTTGAAGGCATAAGAATAGTTGGTCACTATTTCCGAACTCCTGCATCCTACTGATACATCATCATAGTATTGTAAATATCCATGCATTAAAGGAGGTTTGCTCCCTTGTTTTGGTAGCCTGAAAAGATGACTAGGAGACATTATGATTAGCTTAAACTGGTCTTGGTTATTACTTACAGCATGAAGAATAGGACTGTCCAAAGTACTGCCTTCTACTTGGGGAAATTATTTGGAGGGTTGACTGGCCAGGCCTATACCTCTGAAATTCTTGTAGTTCAAGTGACACCCACAATACTGTCTTCCAGTGCAAGTATTCAATGTCTTCTGCTGCTGGTTCAGACATTTTTGTCAGCATCGCAAGCAAGAAGTAGGGATTCCAAGGTGGCACTAGACTTCTGACTGTATATCTTAAACACGTGCCCTTCAGAAAAGGAATGTCAAGTGTTAAGGAGGAGAGTAGCATGCATGTAAATGAAATTGCTGCCAAATGCACATTAATGGTGAAATAGCTGAAGTCCTTGTCAAAAACGGCTGCAAGACACTACAGAATCAACCCCAAGCGGGATTATCTCGCGTTAATTTCCTTTTGTGTGGCCCTGTTTGCAAAACACTTCCATGTATCCTTTTTCAGTCTTTCTGGTGGAGGGCTTCTGCAAGGTTAGAATCTCAATTACTTCTGGTGGAGCATTTGGGTTGTTGGTTTTGCTCAAATCTGGAGAAACCATGATGATGATTTGAGGGTACTGGATGTCCAGACAAGATCTGAAGAGAGGCCATCAGCCCCTGAAAGTTCATAGACCAAAAGGTGTCTCTAGAATGTACAATGTGAAACAGGTGAAACTATATTAGCTGGGGGCAACATGGGGGCTGCTAGGATCGGGTCTATATCATATGAGCGAATCACACAAATTGCGAACGCTCATATCATCGAACGTACCGGACCTCAAAGTGCTTTTTGAGATTGTGGTACAGTGAAGAATGGAATATTTGCCCTTTCCTCACTGTAGTGCAATCTCAGAGTGGGAATATATATTTAGTGGGGGGGCAAAGCCCCCCCCCCCCCACAATAGGAAGTTCAAGGTCCGGTACGTTCGATATGAGCGTTTGCAATTTGTGCGATTCTCTCATATGATACAGACCCGCTAGCATCAGCTTTTTTGGCATTCTGGATGGTCTTCATTACAAAGGGTGTTCGATAAAAAGTAATTAGGGGCTTCTTGGTGCCACCATCACAACTGTGCTGCTCATCTTCCTGCCCTGGGCTAAGATTATAATGAACTTGTGACATTTTGCTTAATAGTGAGGCTGATCAGTCTAGCTCCAGAATATTTTCTTGGCTGTCCTCTAGTCCACTAGTCACTCATATCAAAGTAGAAAGTTTCTGCTAAATCTGTCCACTAAAGCATAATCTCCCTGTGATGTGTGCAGCTGCAAGGCAGAGGTTGTGCAAAATGGTTCAATGCCATAATGTCATGGCCTCTCTTGCAAGGGTGGTAAAAGAATGGACGACCCACACCTAGTTTGATGATGTACTGGCTCACTACCATGTTGTCCATATGTATAGCCAGTGGGACTTCCAACATGCAGTTTCATCTAAGAATGTTTACAACATCAACAGTACTATAAGGAGATCCAGGGAGCTGGCAGTCTGAAAAGCTTCAAGTGCAATGTGAACCTAATGCCCGAAACACAGTCCTAGTGGTTATTGAAGATAAACTACTTCTTACTAGACTATTTACAAAAATAAGTCATGCAGAACTACTTTGCTAAAATCACTGTTTTCAAAGCTTTAGCATGTTTGTAATCATCAGTTATAAAAAAAGAAATCCAGATTCACAAATCATGACAAGCGTGCCTGTAGCAAACAAGTGAAGTGCACAACATAAGCATTCACTACAAACAGAAGCAACTTTATTAACACACAGTTTTAAAAAAGGTTAACCACCCACATGGGTAAACATGGATTAAAAACATCATAGGTCGATTTCTCCTGTGACAAAAGAAAGGTTCTGTAACGCTTTCAGCAAGCTTAAGTCACAGTACAGCTTTTCCATTTCTGTTAGCTACATTAGCTTCTGCTGGATGTGTGTGTACCAGTCTTTAAATTTTAAAGTTACTCCCTCCTTCAATCATTCAACCAGTTAAGCCTAGAAGCTGCAAATGCCTCCTTTAAGGGAGAATTCCACAGCACTTATAAAGTTAAGCAATGATGTCAAACTTGCTTTAATGCAACGAGTCAGAATTGCCACATATCAGGCATCACTATAGCCTTGCCAAATTTTTCTCCTCCCTTCTACCCCACCATCACTATTAGCCTTTCAGAAATCTGCAAAACATTTTTATTTTCCTTCTAAAGCCTCCAAAATGCCAAAAGCAAGTGCTATACTTTAACATCCAGCCACTAACTTGGGTCACAACGACCATTCACTGGATTTGGATCATAATCTTGGTGCTATGAATCAGCTGGTGGGAGCAGAATCAATGCGTTTATTACGCCTGTCCAACACAAGGAAGGGAATAAAGGGGCTATTGGCAGCAGTAGCAAACAACTTTGCTATGGTATGTTCTCAGTAGAATACATAAGTAAAACAATGCGCCTGTCTCTACTGGGTCCTCATCAGAATGCGTGTAGAATACCATGTGCAATTACAGATGCCACACAAAGAAAAAGCTAGCAGAATTCCAGAATTTGATAACAAAGGACTTGCTTAACTGGATCTACAAATGTGCTTGTCCATGGAAAGGGTCTACAAATGTGCTTGTCCATGGAAAGGGGTAATGGCCAGTGGGATGGACTACTACAATAGGTGGTGGACAGAAATTCAACAGACCATGGGACAAGTGGAAAAGAGAGGAAAAGGAGGGAGGTAGTGTTAAATGCAGTTAAAAGGCAGACTAGTGAGGCTGTCTATCTGCCAAACATAATGAAATGTATCCCCCTAACCACTCTAGTGCATACTCAAACTAGCTATACCCATCCTTCTTGGCAGCAGGCCCTCAATCTAAACTGCAACCATATGATGCATCATTTGGCTCACCCCCTTACCTTAGTTCTTAAAATTTATAAAAACTTCTAAAACCAAAATCATACCCACATTTCTTCTACTTTCGTCAGAAAAAGTACAGTTGTGAAAAACTTGCCATAAACAGTAAATGTCTCTCTTTCCAGTATTGCAATATTCTTTACTGAACGATCTCCTGCCATGGATAGCCCAAGATCCAGCCAGTATACCAAAGCCTTTAGATCTTATGGGAGTCTTACACCACACCTGTGCTTTTCCTGTAGGGCATAAAGGTGGCGTATGGATGCAAATACTCAGAAATGAATTGCCCCAGGAGGAACAAAATATTCCCAGGGACAAAGAACATGCACATCCAGAAGAAAAAAAAGTTCAGAAGGAAAAGGAAGCAAGAGTCCCTCAGCCAGGATGAGGACAAAACACAGGCAAGACCGCTAACGGAGGGGGGAAGGAGGGAAAGACCGAATACTTTTAACAGTGAAGAGAAAAACATCTACTGCTATGGTAACACTTCACATAACTGAACTATGTCCTTCCATCTGTCTGATGCAGTATTCTTCACTGAAGGAAGAGTACAAGAGCTAACACTGGAAGAAGAGCTCCCTACAAAGTCAAGCTGAGTAGCCCTGGCAACATCTAAATTATAATGCTTATTAAAAGTGTGAATATAGGCCAAAGTAGCAGCTCCAAGGATGGAGTAAGTGTCCTAACCCTTGAAAACGGCAAAAAAGAGGCAACCACCCAAGTAGAATGTGTTGTTACGAAGACATTTGCCATAAAATGAATAACACAATGAAACGGCATTAGAGATGGAGGGAGAGAGAATTTGCTTGGAAATACCCAAATCCACAGTCCTGGTATGAAAAGAAAAAAAAATTGTTCACACTTATGAATAACCTTTGTCTTATCAAAGTATCTGAGCAGTCTATGCAGGTCCAAATTGTTGAGAACCTTCTCAATGGCACACTGCAGAGAAGGAAAAAGGAAGCAAGATGAACAAACTGATTAAGGGACAACTTATTAACCACCCTGGTCATAAATTAAGGATTAGTACAAAGACACCCTGTCCCCATGAAAAATTAAAAAAGGAGGTATGGCCATAAGATCCTGAATTTTAGGCACTTTCTTGGCAGAAGTAAGAGTCAACAGCACAACAGTCTTCTGGGTACAAAGCTGCAAGGCAGCTGAAAGTACAGTTTTGTACCTACCATAAATGTAGATGTTAGAGTGCTAATACAGCTGCAGTAATCACAGATGGGTTCTCTGCCTTCAGGCGGTCCCCTCGGTCGGTCGAATTCCAAAGTCTAGGTCTGGCGTCGGTTGTTGTCGCTTTCTTTCCTGACGTCAGTGAGGCAGGGGTATACAAGACACAGCCGACGCCATTTTCTTCAGTCTTTCTTGCCCCAGATGTCAGGTGCCCCCAGAAGGGAGGCAATACATAAATTATATTTATATACATGAAATGCAATATAATCAAAAATCAGTAGTTGCAAGCAAATATACCATAGAAGGATAACCCCATCAGGTTGTATGAAGAGGGGTTAGGCCCTAGGCCTTTACCAAGAGGGGAAGGAGGGAGGGAAAACTGTACTGCAGCTGTATTAGCACTCAAACATCTACATTTATGGTAGGTACAAAACTGTACTATGTTCATCGTGCATACAGCTGGAATAATCACAGATGGGTAGAATCCCAAAGCTACGCACAGGGTGGTAGGCACTAGGTGGAACTGGGATGAGCCAGAATGCCCTGCAACACAGCAGTGGCAAAGCCTGCTCTAGTTTTGGAATATAAAGGCAGGTGGTAGTGTTTTGTGAAGGTATGCACAGAACTCCAAGTGGCTGCCTCCAAAATATCTTTGGTAGGAACTCCTCTGAAGAAGGCTGTAGAGGTAGCTGTGGCCCTGGTGGAGTGGGATTTGATGCCTGTAGAGACAGATTTTCCAAGATAGGAGTAACAAAACCGTATGCAGTGGCCTATCCATTTTGAAATAGTCTGTTTGGAAACTGGCTTCCCTTGAGCTCCTACAGCATAGGACACAGAGTTGTTCTGATTTCCTGAAGGGCTTTGTTCTGTCCAAATAATAACGTAGCTGTCTATGGATGTCTAAGGAGTGTAGGAGCCTTTCCCCTTTGTTTTGAGGATTGGGGTAAAAGGTAGGTAAGTGTATGGCTTGATTTAAAGCTACCCTGGATACCACTTTAGGCATAAATGACGGGTTGGTTCGAAGGGAAACCCTATCCTGATGGAAGATTAGAAAGGGCTGCACAGCCATGAGGGCTTGTAGCTCGGATACTCTACGAGCTGAGGTAATGGCCACAAGGAAAGCGGTTTTCCAGGACAAGTATTGCAAATCTGTTGAGGCAGCTGGTTCAAAGGGAGGCAATGTTAATTTTTCTAGAATGTAATTAAGATCCCAGGCTGGTATTGGTTGTTTCCTTGGTGGTCTTATATTCTTAGCCCCTCTGAGGAACTGTCTTAAAAGTGGGTGAGAGAATAACGGTGGATCCGTGTTGAATTCTGCAGAAATGGCTGAGGCATGGATTTTAATGGAAGAAAATGAAAAGTCCACTGTTCAGCAGCTCAGCTAGATACTGTAATACCGGAGGCAAATTCAGTTTTTTAGGATCCTGGCCTTTTTTCTCATTCCAAGAGCAAAACAGTTTCCATTTTGCGGAGTAAGCCTTTCTAGTAGATGGCCTTCTGGCCTCCAAAATGACATCCTGCACCTCTTTAGGGAGTAGAATCTGTTGTGGTGTTAAGGAATTTTCCAAGCAGCGAGATTGAGCGTTTTCAACTGACTGTGAAGAGTTTTGTAGCTGTGCTGAGTCAGCAAAAGAGGCATTAGAGGTAGGGGCCAGGGAGGAGTATGTGTTAGGCTCCTCGGTAGTGGGTACCAGTGTTGTCTTGGCCAGTCTGGAGCAATCAGTATCATCTTCGGTCTGTCTGCTCTTGCTTTCAAGAGCACCTTGGGCAGAAGAGGCAGAGGTGGGAAAGCGTAAACTGTCCATGCTGTCCAACTGAATGAAAGGGCGTCCACTCTCCAGGCCTTTGGATGAAAGGTCCTTGAACAAAACCTTTCCAATTGATGATTCCTGTGGGTGGCAAAGAGATCTATGTCTGGCCTCCCCCACGTTTGGATTATCTTTGTAAACACTTGAGGATGCAAATTCCATTCGTGTGGATCTGTCATATTTCTGCTTAGATTGTCTGCCAGCGTGTTTTCCAAGCCTGGCAAGTACTGTGCTTGAAGTTCGATTTGCCATTCCAGAGCCAAGTTCCAAAGTGTCATGGCTAGTCTGCACAGGGGGTATGAATGTGTTCCTGTTTGTTTATGTACCACATTACTGTGGTGTTGTCTGTTCTTATCAATAATTGTCCTGGATGCAGGAGGTCCTTGAAAGCTGTAATTGCATTTATCACTGCTAGCATTTCTTTTTGATTGATGTGAAGGTGCTTTTCCTTTTGGGACCATTTGCCCTGAATGCACCTGTCTGTCATGTGCACCCCCCAGGCATAATCTGAGGAGTCTGTTGTGATGACTTGATTTGCTTGAGGCTTGCAGAATGGAAGACCTGTGTTTGTTTGACATGCTTGGGCCCACCATAGAAATTCCTTTTGCAAACATGGAATTATTGGTATTATTGTTTCCAAACTGTGGCTGTGTTGAGACCGTAGGTTTTTTAGGTACCATTGAAGTTTCCTCATATGCAACTTTGCACATGGGATTAAAAGAATGCAAGATGCCATGAAGCCCAGAGCCTGCAGGATTTTCCTTGCAGTAAGCCTGGTACAATTTGCTAGTGTTTTGAAGTACTGAGTTAGTTGCCCCTGTTTTTCTAGC
This sequence comes from Protopterus annectens, assembly GCF_019279795.1. Classification (NCBI taxonomy): domain Eukaryota; kingdom Metazoa; phylum Chordata; order Ceratodontiformes; family Protopteridae; genus Protopterus; species Protopterus annectens. The sequence goes on along the minus strand of NC_056725.1, from coordinate 1,204,672,557 downwards.
GTAAGATAGGCCATCTGGGTGTTTGTGTCCAAGTTGGCACCCAGGAATGTTATTCTCGGAGATGGTGTTAGCCTGGATTTCTCTTTGTTGATTGTGCATCCTAGAGAATTCAGTAACCGTGCTGCATAAGCCAGATGTTCCAGAAGTATGTGCTTGCTGTCCGCTTGGATCAGGCAGTCGTCCAAATAAGGGTAAATTTGTATCCCTTGAAGTCTGCAGTAGGCAATTACTGATGCCAGGCATTTCGTGAACACTCTGGGCGCAGTAGATAAGCCAAAGGGCAATGCAGAGAATTGATAGTGTACTGAACCTGCAAGAAATCTGAGGTATCTTATGCAGCTTTGTCTGATTGGGACATGCAGGTATGCCTCCTTGAGGTCCAATGTTACCAGCCAAAACTCCTTGCCCAGCATGGGAAGAAGCTGCTGCAATGTGAGCATCTTGAATTTTGGTACGAGTAAGAATGTGTTTAGGATGGACAAGTCCAAAATGGGTCTCCAGTCGGTTCCTTTCCTTGGTACCAGAAATAGCCTGGAATAAAAACCTTGACCTTGTTCGTGCGTAGGTACCTCTTGAATAGCTTTCATGTCTATGAGCTTTGAAATTTGTAGTTGTGCCTCTGTGACCTTTGATTGTGTGGCAGGTTTGGCATGCTTCTCATTTTTGGGAGAGTGTGAAAATGAAATCTGTAGCCTCTGTTTATAACGTCCAGGATCCATTTGTCTGTTGTGACAATATGCCAATTTCTTGTAAATAATGCCAGCTTTCCTCCCAAGGGTGCTGCCAGCTGATACTTGCTTGGCATGGAAAGGAGGAAGTCATTGGGTTTGTTTCCTGTATTGTTGTGCACCGTCTTCTCACCTCTTGGTGCTGGAGTTTGCCATTGCCTGCCTCTATGATCCTTGTGATTGCCCTCTACCCCTTGTGCGCCTGTATCCACCTCTTTGGGGCTTGTCCGTGGCTGGAAAGGACCAGTTTTTAGAAGGCCAATTTCTGCTAAAACGTGGTGGTTGAACCTGTAGAAAAGCTTTGACTGTTTGCATAGATTTGGCTTTTTCTTCCATTTTCCGTAGTATCTCTTCAGCATTAGTACCAAATAACACATCCTTTTGTAAAGGAGCATCTAGTAGTTTAGCTTTCACATGATCAGGCAAGATTTGTTCCCTAAGCCATGCCTGTCTACGAATGACTGATCCTGTAACAGCAGCTCTACTTGAGGCCTCTAGGGCATCATAGCCACATTGTAAAGTGTGTTTATCCACTTGTTCTGCACTATGCATCATATCCTGCAACTCCTTCAAATCTGGTTGTTCAGGTTGAGACATTTTATTTCTTAATTGTGATAACAGAAACCGCTGATATTTAAGCATATGAAACTGACAATTTAAGGCCCTCATAGCTAGGGTGGCCGAGGTATATACCTTTCCCCCCCCACCTTTCTAAGGATCTTGACTCTCTTTCTGAAGGTAGTGGATTCTTAGCAGTAGAGGCCTTCATTCCCTTGGGGCCTTGAGAAATGGTTTCAGGGTCAGCATTATGGCTTTTGTAAAGAAATTGGTGAGAGTTAGGAACTCTGTAGTATCTATCACGCTCGACTGGGGCAGGAGGCAGGGAATACGGATTAAGGCAAGCCTCCGAATAAACATCATCAAGTACGTCCAAGACAGGAGGTATCGCCAGAGGTCTGTGCTGAGGTAACAAAAGAAATTCCCTAAGTCTTTTCTTGGAATCAGAAAAGTCTTGGCCTTCCCAATGGAAGTGTTCCCTCAAGGTGTGCAAGGTTTCCCCAAAAGAAAAATCCTCAGGAGGAGATACAGAAGGAATGGACTGCTCTGCATCCGAGTCTTCAAATGGGGAGTAAGAGTGTTCCTCTACATCAGAATGTTCTGAAAAAATGGAGTCCTGATCAGAAGAGGGAGACTCTTCCTCCACTCTGGGCCTCTTGTCTGGAGGGGGTTGGGAACCCCTGATAAGAGTAATTAAATCTTCAGCCATTTTAAGCATCTGCTTTTAAGGCATGGGGCCTGGGGATGGGCCCTGTGCAACAGGCCTCTTGGGATGCTTGGCTGATTTGGACTTAGTAAAGGCCTTAATGGAAAAGGAAGATGAAGGTCTAAAGACACCATGGGTGGAAGTGGACCTGTCCACATTAGGAGGCTCAACGCTCACAGTGGCTTCAGTAGTTGGTCTGGATCTGGGCCGAGGAACCTGCGGTCTCGGTTACAGCAGACACCGCCAAAGAAGTGTTGTCGGTAGTCAGGGACTGCATAGGCGTCTCGCTGAGAACCGGACCACATGTAACCGGTTTTGGCATGGTGGGGACCGCAGACCTCGCGTGTCGGTCCTTGCGTGTTTTGGTCAAAATGGTAGTCGGAGTCTCCGACGACATTTTATAATCAAAAGCTGTACCAAAAAAGTGTTGGGCGAACTCCGCCCGACACTTAATAGTGCGTTTATTGAAAGTAGCGCAAAAGCAACAGCCCGAGACGTCGTGGTCTGGGCCTAAACAAGGTATGCAAAGGGAATGGAAATCCTTATGCGGTATTTGCTTCCCACAAGAAATACAATTGTTAACTTTTTCTGACATCGGTCTGAGGCAAGAAAAGTTTCCCCAACGGGGTACTTAGCTTTAATGCAGACTTCGGTTTCCAATTTTTCGTAAATTCAGTAGCTGGCCGACCGGCACTTGCGAACTGCTTCTGCTTCGGGCACCGCACGGCAAAAAAGACTGAAGAAAATGGCATTGGCTGTGTCTTGTATACCCCTGCCTCACTGACGTCAGGAAAGAAAGCGACAACAACCGACGCCGGACCTAGACTTTGGAATTCGGCCGACCGAGGGACCGCCTGACGGCAGAGAACCCATCTGTGATTACTGCAGCTGTATGCATGATGAATATCTAACGGGTTCAAAGGGAGCCTGAATTCATTTTTTATGTACGGAACTGAGGTCTCAAGAGAATGAAATCGGCTTTTTCAGGGGCCTGATATGAAGGACGCCTTTAAGAAACTGCTTCACCCCAAACTGAGAGGCCAAAGAAGGGCTCAAGAGCAGACATGCAGAAATTGCTAACAAGTGAGCATTAACTAAAAAAAGTCAAGTCAGCATGGAGTAGATCACACAAATTAGAGAACCAAGGGAATGGGTTTCCTAGCCTCTTGCAGAGACCAAAGCACATCCTCAAAAGAAAGATGCCTAAAGGGAATCAAAACTCTATCACCCTCAGTGCCATCTGAAGAGTGTACATGTGAGGATAGATGACAGATACCTTGTCTTGTGCGAGAAGATCCACCCAGATGAAAATGGGAAAACCAGTGCTGCCTGTACTAAAAGGGAGTCACCAACAAGATTTTGAGTGCGCCTTGCTTGATCTTGCCCAGAACTCTTGGAAGCACAGGAAATGGGGTGGAGGCATACAGAAGCATTCCCTTCCAAAAAAAAAGACAAGGAGTCTACTTTCCAAGTCAGAGGACTTGGTACTCTCAAACAGAATAGAAGTTGTTGTATGTTTAGAGGGGAAACAAAGATATACTGGACTATGGCCAGAAACCTCTCTGTGAAGCAACCACTAGGGAGCCTGTGTTCTGGGCCTGCTGAGAGAGTCTGCCATAAATTGTGCACTGAAGGAATGTAAACCACCTGAAGAGTTACTTTGTAACGGATACCCAGATCCCAGGACTGAAGAAAGTCTGTAAAGGAGATGAGACTTTGTACCCCTCCATACACTTGACATACCACATCACAGTACTATTATCCATGTAGATTTTTAGGAGCACAGGGAGAAAGTGAATTAAAAGCCTGTAAATCTAGAAACAGAGCCATCATCTCTTAAGCCGATATAGTCTAACCTATGATGAAAAACCAGAGACCCTGGACTTTCAGACGGCCACAAGAAGTACCCCACTCCAGACCTTGGGCGTCTGTGAACAGTTCTTGGGAAGGAAATGATGCATGAAAAGGCAGTCAAATTAAAAGAAATTTGCCAAATCCACCACTGTAGTTTGAGTTTGAAACAAAGAAGCAGAGGAACAGGGAAAAACAGGTGACGGTAGTGTTGAAGCCACACTGATTTGAGGTGCCACTGGAAATTCCTCACATGGAGCCCAACAAGAGGAAGTATGGGGAAGGTGGAGGACAAACCCATAACCCTGAGAAATTCCTCTGCCAAAACAAAGTATAGAGGAAGGAGAGACTGGAAGAAGGTCAGAGACAAAAAGTACAGTTTTGTACCTACCATAAATGTAGATGTCCGAACTGGATAGCATCTGCAGTCATAACAAATGGGTAGTCCTGTCGTCAGGCAGCCCTTCAGTCGGCCGGATTCCAAAGTCTGGGTCTGGCTTCGGCCGATGTCGCACTTCACCCGTCATCTCTGCTGGTCTTCGGGTATAAAAGCATCGGCCGACGCCATTTTCTTCAGTGTTTCTTGCCCCAGATGCCAGTTGCCCTCATGGAAGGCTAAATTTGGATAAATGCCAATGTAGACAAATAAGGTAGAAGGCAAATACAAAAAGTAGGTAAATATGTACATATATACAAACAAATACACCATAAGAGACTCCCCCCCAGCTAGCTATTAGGAGTGTAAATACCCTAGGAATACCACAGAGGGGAAGGAGGGTGGGTAATCCTGACTGCAGATGCTATCCAGTTCAGACATCTACATTTATGGTAGGTACAAAACTGTACTATGTCCTTCATAGATGCATCTGCAGTCATAACAAATGGGTAGAATACCATAGCTAAACTAGGGGTGGAGGAAGTAGAATAATTATGGTGTAGTTAGGATCCCTTGCAGTACAGCAGTGGCAAACCCTGCTCGGGATCTGGAATATAGAGGTAGGTTGTAATACTTGGCAAATGTATGCACGGAGGTCCAAGTAGCCGCCTCAATAATGTCCTTGGTTGCCACTCCTCGTAAGAAAGCTGTGGTAGTGGCTGTGGCTCTTGTTGAATGAGGCCTTATGTTCTGTGGCATTGGTTTTCCATGGTAGGAGTAACAGAATCTGATGCAATTTCCTATCCATTTGGAGATTGTCTGTTTGGAAATTGCTTTTCCTTCCCTTCCTGGTGCATAGGCCACTAACAGCTGGTCAGTTTTTCTGTTACCTTTGGTTCTGTCCAGGTAGTAGCGTAACTGTCTATGTACATCCAAAGTATGCAGGAGCCTTTCCCCCCTGTTCTGTGGGTTGGGAAAGAAGGTAGGTAGGTGGATTGCCTGGTTTAAGGACACTCTGGATACCACCTTTGGCATAAATGTAGGATTAGTTCTCATGGAGACTCTATCTCGATGGAAGATCAGGAAGGGTTGTACTGCCATTAAGGCCTGGAGTTCTGAAACCCTTCTTGCTGAAGTAATTGCCAGAAGAAAAGCAGTTTTCCAAGATAGGTGTTGCAGATCCGCTGTTCCTGCTGGTTCAAAAGGGGGGAGTGTTAATTTTTCTAGTACAAAATTTAAGTCCCATGTTGGTAGTGGTGGTTTCCTAGGAGGTTTTACATTCTTGATTCCTCTGAGGAATTGCCTAAGCAGAGGGTGTGAGAAGACAGGAGGATCGGAACTGTATTTTGCAGAAATAGCTGAAGCATGTATCTTGATGGAGGAATATGACAGGCCTGTGTGTAGAAGCTCTGCCAAGTACTCCAGGATGTTAGCAATGTCTATGTTTGACACCTATTTTCCTCTTTCCGCACTCCAAGAGTCAAACCTTTTCCATTTTCCTGCATAGTTCCTTCTTGTTGAAGGTCTGCGGGCTTCCAGTATAATGTCTTTAACCCTTTGAGATAGTTCTGGGTTAGTTGCTCTTAAGTGATGTTCCAGGCAGTAAGATGTAAGGTCTTTAGGTTTGGATGCAGGATGTTGTAGTTGTTCTGAGTTAACAAAGGCGTCAGAGGGATTGACCACATTATCCCCTGAGACATGCTCCTCAGTAGGGGATACCAGTGTTGCCTTGGCCAATTCGGAGCTATTAGAATTATCCTAGGTTGTTCCTCTTTGATTTTCAGTAGTACTTTGTGCATCAGAGGAAGAGGTGGGAATGCATATGCTGTCAGTCCTTTCCAACTGAAGGAAAGGGAGTCCACCTTCCATGCAAGCGGGTGAAAAGTCCTTGTGCAGAATTTCCTGAGCTGGTGGTTGAGTGGGGATGCGAATAGGTCTATTTGTGGCATTCCCCATTTTCTTGTGATGGTCTTGAAGATGTCCGGGTGCAGCATCCATTCGTGAGCATCCGAGGTGGTTCTGCTTAACATATCTGCTAGGGTATTTTCTTTCCCTGGCACGAAGGTTGCCTGTAACTGGATGTTGTAGCTCAGAGCCATGTTCCAAAGGTCCAGAGTCATTCTGCATAGGGGGTAAGAATGCGTGCCCCCTTGCTTGTTGATGTACCACATCACTGTGGTGTTGTCTGTCCTTATCAATAAATGTCCTTCCCTGAGGAAAGGTTTGAATTTCTGAATTGCTAGTTGTACTGCCAGCATTTCTTTTTGGTTTATGTGCAGGTGCAGCTGGTCTGGGGTCCACAATCCTTGTATGCATTTGTCCAACATGTGTGCTCCCCAGCCTAGGTCTGAGGCGTCCGTTGTGATGGTCTGGTTCGCTTGACCTTTGTGGAATGGCAAGCCTAGGTTTGCCTGGCATGCTTGGGCCCACCATAGGAATTCTTGTTTCAGGCATGGGATTAGTGGGATTTCGGTTTCTAAGCTGTGTCTGTGTTGAGACCATAAGTTTTTTAGGTACCACTGTAGCTTTCTCATATGCAGTCTGGCATGAGGAATCAAAATTATGCATGATGCCATGAATCCCAAGGCCTGCAGCACCTTTCTTGCTGTTAGTTTGTTTTGTTTTGTTAATGCCAAGAAGTAAAGGGGTAGTTATTCTTGTTTTTCTGCAGTCAGGAATGCCATTTGTTTTACTGTGTCCAATTCTGCACCCAAGAAGGTTCTTGTCTGGGATGGAATCAGCCTTGACTTTTTTAAGTTGACTGTGTATCCCAGGGCTTGTAGCAAGCAAATGACCCTTTGTAAATCTGTTGTCAGCTTGTCTCGGTTGTCCGCTTGTAGCAGGCAGTCGTCCAGGTATGGATAGATTTGAATTCCCTGTAGCCTGCAATGAGCGATTACTGATGCCAGGCATTTTGTGAATACTCTGGGCGCAGTAGATAAGCCAAAAGGCAATGCTGAGAATTGATAATGCTCTGATCCTGCAAGGAATCTGAGGTATCTTCTGCAAATTGGTCGTATGGGGACGTGCAGGTATGCCTCCTTGAGATCTAGAGTCACCAGCCAACAGTCCTTGCCCAGCATGGGAAGAAGTTGTTGTAAGGTCAGCATTTTGAATTTTGGGACGATGATGTATGTGTTTAAGACAGACAGATCGAGAATGGGTCTCCAAGTTTTCTCTTTTCTTGGGACTAGAAAGAGTCTGGAGTAAAATCCTTTGCCCTGTTGATTTACTGGCACCCTTTCCACAGCTCTCATGTTGGTTAGCTGAATTACCTGGTTTTGAGCTTCTGTTCTTTGAGTTGGAGGTAAGTTTGGCATTCCTCTTTTTACTGGTAAGGTGTGGAAGTGGAACCTGTAGCCTTGGTCTATGGTCTTTAAAATCCACTTGTCTTTTGTGATATAGTGCCAGTTTTGTGAAAATAAGGCTAGCTTTCCGCCTAAAGGTGCTGCTAATTGCTCTCTGGTAGGCGGTGTTAGGGCCAAGTCATTGTGATTGTCCAGTTGCAGTGGCAGTGGTTGTGGCAGTGCCTCGCTGGTTATTACCTTGCCACTGTCTTCCTCTGTAGGCATTTCCTCTGGGTAGGTTTCTGCCTCTGGAGCGTCTGTACCTGCCTCTTTGGGTCTTTGATGAATCTGGAAAGGACCAATTTTTGGCAGGCCAATTTCTGCTAAACCGAGGTGGCTGAACCTGTAAGAAATCTTTAACTGTCTGTACAGATTTTGCCTTCTCTTCCATTTTCTTCATTACTTGTTGAGCATAAGTACCAAATAGACTGTCCTTATCCATAGGAGCATCCAACAGCTTTGCTTTTACCTGATCCGGTAGGACCTGCTCTTTCAGCCATGCATGCCTTCTTATTACTGTGCCAGTCATGGCTGATCTAAATGAAGCCTCCAGTGCATCATAGCCACATTTTAAAGAATGGTTACTAACCTGCTGTATGTTATTTACCATTTCTAAAATATATTTCTTATCTAAGGGTTCTTCAGAAGAAACTTTCTTAGACAACTGATCAAGCATAAACTCCTGGTATTGGATCATGTGAAACTGACAGTTTAAAGCTCTAGCAGCGAGAGTGGCCGAGGTGTAGACTTTTTTGCCCCATCTGTCTAAGGACCTGGCTTCCCTTTCAGAAGGGAGAGGGTTTTTTGTATTGGTAGAAGCTACTGCCTTTGGGCCTTGGGATATAGTCTCAGGATCTGCAAGTGGGGCCCTGAAAAGGTGGTGATGGGTGTTGGGTACCCTGTAAAATCTGTCAGGTTTGGCAGGGGCTGGTGGCAAAGAATCTGGAGCAGAGCAAACATCATTAAATGCATCATCCACAACAGGCAAAACAGGAGGTATAGCTAAAGGCCTATGTTGTGGTAGGTGCAGAAAAGTTCTAAGCCTTTTTCTTGAGTCTGAGAAATCCTGTTCCTGCCATTGGAAATGTTCTCTCATGGCATGTAAGGTTTCCCCAAAAGAGAATTCTTCTGGAGGAGAGGCCGATGGAAAAGATTCATCAGCATCGGAATCTTCATAAGTGGACAAAGGAGCCTCTGGCTGGTCTGTAGTGTCCGAGTCCTCTGAAGAATCATCAGAGTACTCCTGCTGTGGAGGTTCTGTTCTAGGTCTCTTTTCTGAAGGCTGAGAGGCCCTGTCTGGGTGTGATTGGGATCCCCTAATTAAGGAAATCAAATCCTCTGCCAGGGTAAGCATTTGAGAACTAGAAGGATGTTTGTGAGAGGGGGCCTTAGCAGGAACTGCTTTAGCAGTTTTGGCTGCTTTGGCCCTGGCAAGGCCTTGATAGACATGGCTTTAGGAGGCCTAGCAGCACCACGTGCTGGGGTGAAAACACCCAAAGGGATGGTGTCAGATAAATCAGTGGAGGCCGCAGTAGTAGGTAAAGTGTCAGAGGCCGTTTCAGTTAAAGTAGCTGGAGCCTCCGTGGAAATTATGGATTCGGCTGAGGGTTGACTGGTTTTCTTGGTTTCGGCCGAAACCGAGACACTCGCGGTTTGCTTATCCGTGGTTTCGGCCGAAACCGCGGACCGCGAGTGTCGGTCCTTTTCTTTGCGTTTTTTAATTATTTGTGTTGTCGGTTGCTCCGACGGCATAATGTATGCAAAGTCTGAGCCGAAAAACTGTTCAGCGAACTCCGACCGACGTCTAAGCGTTCGTCGGTTGAAGGAAGAACAAGCTAAACAGGCAGCAACGTCCGTGGTCTGGGCCTAAACAAGGTAGGCAGTAAGAGTGGAAATCCTTATGAGGTATTTGTTTCCCACAGGTTAAACAATTGTTTACTTTTTCTGACATCGGCTGAGGCAAGAAAAGGTCCCCAACGGGGTACTTAGCTTTTTAGAAGTCTTCGAAGTAGTATTCGGTAGAAGGAATCTCTGGATCTGACCGACCGGCACTTGCAAACAGCTTCTGCTTCGGGCGCCCGCGGCAAGAAAGACTGAAGAAAATGGCGTCGGCCGATGCTTTTATACCCGAAGACCAGCAGAGATGACGTCGGGTGAAGTGCGACATCGGCCGAAGCCAGACCCAGACTTTGGAATCCGGCCGACTGAAGGGCTGCCTGACGACAGGACTACCCATTTGTTATGACTGCAGATGCATCCATGAAGGACATCCTTGGAAGCAGGAATAAAAGCCAACATGGGAATGGACTGAAAACTGAAAATGAGAAAAATATGATCTTGGGTTGGTCTTGGGGAAAATTTTGGAGATTGACGGTGAAATCCAGACTTGGCAAAATAGTGGCAAAATGGAAATCTTGTAGAACACGGACTAAGCAGGTCATCTAGATGGAAATATATGTACCCCTTGAAGCCAGCAAAAAGCAATACAAGGACAGAATCATTTGGTGAATACCCTTGGGGCAGCAGAAAGGTCAAAGAGCAGAACAGAGAACTGAAAATGAGAGGATACAATTTCCTGAAGAGGGTGAAAGGGAATATGAAGCTAGGCATCCTTGAGCTTGAGAAAGACCAAGAAGGCCTGGGGAAGGAGGAAAGGAAACAAGGTGTGAAAAGAGCATCCTGAAAGAAGGGACCCTGAGAAAACTTGAGTATAGAAAAATCCAGAACTGGTCTCAAAGCTCCTTTCTTCCAGAGAACCAAAAATATCCTGGAGTAAAACCCCTTCCCCGCTTAGGAATGATGCATTGACCCAAAATGGACTGCAAAACCTCTGGGGAATTAGAAATATTGTCTTAGGTTCTGGAATGCCTGAAAAGTCAAGAATGGACTTCCATACCATGAAATACCCTTGATGATTAGTAACAGATCACCTCTGATTTTTGGGTGCCTTCTACCATTTTGATGGGCATAGATAAAGATAGAGGGACAAAGGAACCTGGCATTGGGAAAGAGGAGCCAAAATGTCAAACAGACATTTATCTGGAAAAAAGGCTTCCAAGATGTAGCAGTCTGAGTAGACTTGCAGGAGGTATGATCACAGACCCTTTCCTACCTTTGGAAGGCTAACCAGCCTGCCTATGGACAAAGGCAGATTTAGAAAGGCAATTCCTCTGAAATTTAGGTGTAAGGGAGACAATATGCTTACGTTCCCGAATGATCTTACCCTTATCCTGAATGGACTTTAACATGCCAGAAGCAGCTGTCCCAAACATATTTTTATTATCCAGAACATCCAAAAGTTTGGTTTTTAATATAATCAGGCAGAGCCTGAAGGTGAAGACAAAAATAAAGCCTCATCACAGAACAAAAGGCAGCATCCCTGAAAGATGCATCAGAAGCAATGTAATTGTACTTCATGTAGTGATTGTTAACTTGGGAAGTGGAACCAAGCAGAGAAAGAGGTGAAGTATTGCCTTCAGAATCAGGAAGATCAGAGACCCCCTTAACTACAAAGTCTTTCCATAGCTTTACTGTCCTTATCCGAAGGAAGGCACTTAGAGGAGGGTAAAAGTTTAAAAGACTTATCAGTGGGGACTGAAACCACTTAATAGTCACAGTCCTCAGGCACCTTATAGAAGCTATCAGGATTTGTAGGGCAAGGGGGCTGGGAGTCTAGAGCTACAAAGTCAGCAGCTGCAAAGGTGTTCAAAAGAGCTGCCTAAACAGGAGGAACAGCAAACTGCTTAAAGGACTCCATTTGTAAATAGTACCTTTTGTGGATATCAGAGACCAAAAAGCATTCCCATTTAAAATACTCTACCATGCGAGCAACAGTATATAAAGGATAATTCTTCCAAAGGGGAATCTGGGCTCAAACAATCTTTTTCAACTGAGTCATAGTCTAGAGAATCTAGAAAAGGCATTTAAAAGGAGTAAGCTAGGGATTCCTTCTCCAGAATCTAGGTCCTCAGCTGAGGAATCTGGTTCCCTTGTCCTCTCAACAAGAGTGGAAAACTAGGGAGGACCGTGACTGAAACCCCCTGGGGATGTTTCAAGGACATCAAGGCACTGAACAAACCTTGGTTAAAATCCTCGAATTTACACTGATGATCTTTAGCAATAGGGATAGGTTTTTTTTTGCTTTTTTTTATTAAGAGGGACATCCACCCTAACAACCCTCAGCTGTTTGGTCCCTTGGTGAGATTCAAGGGTATAGGACTAATGGACTAAGATTTGAGGAATTTCCCCCTTGGAAATCAGCCATGACGTCCTCAGGATGTTTGAGAATTTGGATCTATGCCATCTTCCAACGGGGTCATGACAGAAGACTCCAATGTAAGCACAGGAGGGTCTTCAGAATTTTTAATAGCTTCTAGAGGTCTGGTGAAGACTGGACAGCAACAGGATCGGGTCAAGATTTCCTGACCTTGTTACATGACAGCCATCCCTTGGGACAGGATTCCACCATAGCACCTTGAGGCAACAATTTAAGCTGATGGTTCTCAAGGTTTATGGACAGAAAAGATAAGCGACTATGGAGGCTCTTTGGGACAAAAGCTTGACAGAGAGCACTGCACATGGTCGTGGGAAGCATCGAAGCAAAAAAAAAAAAAAAAGGGCACTGGTCATGATTATCTTTAAGGGGAATCTGCCTCCCACACTGAGAAGAACACAAGTAAGCAACAACATGAAAAATAAAATTAACCCTGGTGAGGGCACTCATCTGAAAACGGATTGGTAAACAGCACAGAATAATAGCGTTCAGACCAGAGTTCAGTAATGGTATCCGGACTGGTGGCAAGGTTTGGAGTATGTGCCACTATGTCATCTTTGCACTTTACAAGGGGAGCATACATGTGACAAAGCACCCAAGATCTAAAGGCTTTGGTATACTGGCCGAACGTTGGGCTAGCCTTACGAGATCCCTTCAGTAAAGAAAATATACATTTGTGTACACTTACCATAAATGTACACGTTAGTGTGTATTCACTGTTGCAGTCATCACACTTGGGTTACTTGACTGCAGGTAGCCCTCAGTCAGCCCGAATACCAGAGACTTAGTATTTCTGCGCCAGTTGCTGCTACTCCAGGACGGACATCAGATCATCAGGGGTATTAAACAGGCAGCCAACGCCATTACATCACATTTTCTTGCCCCAAATGTCAGAAGCCCCCCCAATAGTGAGCTAAGTTATGGTGGAGGAAACCACCACCAGTAAAAAGTAAATACCAATACCCCTGAAAGGGGGGGGGGGTAAAAGGCCTAGAGAGATTAGAGAGAAAGAGAGAGGGAGAATCCAGGAGGTTGGAGAGAGGGAAAGTACAGTTGCGCACACTTACCATAAATGTAGATGTTTGAGTGTATTCACTGTTGCAGTCATTACATTTGGGTTATCTGCTTGCAAGTAGCCCTCAGTCGGCCTGATTATCAAAGTCTTGGGTCCTGCATCAGTTGCTCTCTCATCTTCCATGACATCAGGTAGTCAGAGGTATAAAGCATGCAGCCGATGCCATTACATCAGTTTCTCTTGCCCCAGATGTCAGGTACCCCCATAACGGGAAGCAATTATATACAAAGTTGCACCTCCAACAAAAGCAAATACACCAGAAAGCTTTAAGCATAGTAAACAAGAATAGAGGTATAGTCAATATAAGTCAGGGGGCTGGAGGGAGCGTAACTAGGACTGCAACAGTAAATACATACGAACATCTACATTTATGGTAAGTGTACACAGCTGTGCTATGTTCTTTGTGTTTCACTGTTGCAGTCATTACATTTGGGTAGATTCCCAAAGCTAAGTAAGGGTGGAGGCGATTAGATAGCATTAGGACCAGCTATAAGGCCCTGTAAGACTGCAGTGGCAAAGCCAGCTCTGGATTTAGAAAAAATTGGCAAGTGAGAATGCTTGGTGAAGGTATGTACCTAACTCCAGGGAGCAGCTTCTAGGATGTCCCTGGTAGGGACATCTCTGAGAAAGGCTGTAGAGGTAGATGCAGCCCTGGTGGCATGAGGTCTTATCCCCTGTGGGGTAAGTGTTCCATGGTGCTTATAGCAGAAATTAATGCAATGGCTTATCCACTTAGAAATAGTTTGCTTTGAAATGACCTTCCCCTCTGCAGCAAATGCAACCAGAAGCTGCTCAGATTTCCTGAGAGGCTTAGTCCTGTCCAAGTAAAATCTAAGTTCTGTGCACGTCCAAGGAGTGCAGTATTCGTTCCCCTTTGTTCTGTGGATTAGAAAAGAAGGTTGGCAAATGAATGGACTGATTAAGGGCCACACTGAATACCACCTTGGGCACAAAGGAAGGATTGGTCCTGAGGGACACACTGTCCGCATGAAAGATGATGAAAGACTTCAATGCCATGAGGGCCTGTAAATTCAGACACCCTTCTTGCTGAAGTGATGGTTAGAAGGAAGGCTGTTTTCCAAGAAAGGAATTTCAACTCTGCATTTGCAAATGGCTCAAAAGGAGGGAGAGTGAGCTTTTCCAATACAAAGTTAAGGTCCCAGGCTGGGGTAGGGGCTCTCCTGGGTGGTCTTAAGTTTTTGGCCCCTCTGAGGAATTGCTTCAGCAGTGGATGAGAGAAGAGGGTGGCTCAGTATTATAATGTGCTGAAATGGCAGAGGCATGAATTTTGATGGAATAAAAAAGAAAGGTCCTTGTGAAGCATCTCAGTTAAGTATTGAGGAATGTGCAATAAATTGGGAACTGTTGTGCCCATCCCCTGAGTCTGGCTCCAGGAACAGAATCTTTTCCATTTTTCAGCATAGGATTTTCTAGTACTAGGCTTCCTTGCCTCCAGAATGACATCCATCACTTGCTTACTGAGGGATGGTAATGGAGAGATCAGGTAATTAGCCAGGCTGCAAGGTTCAGGATTTGTAGCTGTGGGTGCAGAATCTGTCCCTCCTGCTGGGACTGCAGGGCAGGGATCTGAGGCAGGTGCCATGGTTCCAGCAGTGACACTGCACAAGAGGGGGTACCAGTGTTGGCATGGCCAGTCTGGTGCAATAAGTATAGTCCTTGGTTTGTCCTGTTTGATCTTTAGTAGCACTTTGGAGAGGAGAGGCAGAGGGGGAAAGGCATAAACTGATTGGATGCTCTGTTCTTCACCCGGGAAAAACCTCTTTCCAAGCTTGTCTGTGGGGAGTCCTTGTGTAGAATTTGTCCAATTGTTAGTTCTGAGGGGAGGCAAACAGGGATCAAGATTTAGGCCTTGAAGAAGGTAGCATCTGTTTAATATGCAAGTCAGTAGGCCTGAATACACCCTCAGAAGCCGGTGCCTGCACAGTGGCTCCAGACTCATCCAAGGTAGAAACATCTGCAGGTTCCACAGTCGAAGAAGCATCTCACGGCATACCGGACTCCAAATGGGTCTCAGTAGAGGCCTGCGAATCTAAAGTAGCGGGTATCAGGGACTGCGAAAGCGCCTCACTGAGTACCGGTGAACTGGTGACTAGCTTAACAGAAGTGTCGTCAGCAGCTTTGGACCTATGCGGCCTGTCTATCTTTGGGTTTTTTCAGAATGTCGGTAGTCTTACTGAAGTCATTTCTAGAGAATTGAACAGAGTACAAAAATATTTAAAAGCGAAAATGAACAGACGACTAATAGTTTGAGGTTTGAATAAGGCACAAAACCAACAGAGAAGGACGTTGTGGTCTGGGCCTAAGCAAGGAATGCAGCACGAATGAAAATATTTGAGGCATTTGCTTTCCACAAGAAATACAATTGTTAACTTTTACTTACACCGGTTTAGAGCAAGAAAAAGTTTCCCCAACGGGGTACTTAGCTTTGTTGAAGACTTCGGATCTGAAACTCGAAAACGAAAATTTCAGAAGTTGGCTGATCGGCATCTGCGAACTACTACTGCTTCGGGTACCGCACGGCAAGAAAGACTGATGTAATGGAATCAGCTGCATGCTTTATACCCCTGACTACCTGACGTCATGGAAGATAAGACAGCAACCGATGTAGGACGCAAGACTTTGATAATCACGCCGACTGAGGGCTACCTGCAAACAGATAACCCAAATGTAATGACTGCAACAGTGAAAAATGAAGAACATCCAGGACTGCAAGTGAATACACTCGAACATCTACAATTATGGTAAGTGTACACAACTGTACTATGTTCATGTTTCTCTGTTGCAGTCATCACACTTGGGTGGATTCCCAAAGCTGAGGAAGGGTGGAAGTAGTCAAGAAGAATTAGGGCTGGTTAGAATGCCCTGCAGGACTGCTGTTGCAAAGCCTGCCCTGGATTTGAAGATAGGCAAATGGAAGTGCTTGCTAAAGGTGTGCACTGAACTCCAGGTAGTAGCTTCCAGGATGTCCCTGGTAGGAACTCCTCTGAGAAATGCTGTAGAGGGTAGATGTTGCCCTAGTGGAATGTGTTCTGACCCCCTGCGGGGTTGGTTCCCATGGTGCCCGTAGCAGAAACAGATGCAATGTGCTATCCATTTAGATACTGTTTGCTTCAAAATGGCCTTCCCCTCTGCCCCTGTTGCAAAGCTGACTAGTAACTGGTCTGATTTTCTGAAGGCCTTAGTCCTATCCAAGTAAAATATAAGCTGTCTGTGCACATCCAAGGAGTGTAGGATCCTTTCCCCTTTATTTTGAGGATTAGGAAAAAAGGACGGCAAATGTATGGATTGATTGAGAGCCACACAGGACAAACCATTCCTTTATGCCTAAAGGTGTCCAAAGAGAAACCCTGTCAGCATGGAAAATAATGAAGCGTTCCACAACCATAAGTGTTTGTAGTTCTGACACTCTTCTAGCTGAAGTGATGGCTAGAGGCAATGCAGTTTTCCAAGAGAGTAATTTTAAGTCTGCTGATGCTGCAGGCTCAAAGGGTAGAAGTGTGAGCTTTTCCAATACAAAGTTAAGGTCCCAAGCAGGGATGGGTGCTCTCCTTGGTGGCCTCAAGTTGTCTGCCCCTCTCAGGAACTGTTTGATAAGAGGATGTGAGAAGAGAGGTGGCTCAGTGTTGTAATGAGCCGAAATGGCTGAGGCAGGTCTCTTAATGGAGAAGGACAGGCCTTTGTGGAGAAGATCTTCTAAGTAATCCAGAATTAAAGGGAGGGAGGGAGGGCAGAGTTGTGTCCTCTCCTTTAGAGACACTCCAGGAGCTGTACCTTTTCCACTTATCCACATAGGATTTCCTTGTACTGGGTCTTCTGGCTTCAAGAATGACGTCCAGCACCTGTTTGCTTAGAGCTGCTGGGGTAGGATTCAAGGGGGTAAGACAGGCTGCAAGATTTACGGTTTGTAGTTGTGGATGCAAAATCTGCCCTTCCTGCTGACAGAGCAGGGTAGAGTTCTAGTGTAGGTGCCATGGTGGCACCGATGTCAGGCTGCGCAGGAGTGGGTACCAGTGCTGGTGTGGCCAGTCCGGGGCAATCAAAATTGTCCTTGGTCTGTCCTGTCTTATTTTGAGTAATACTCCTGAGAAAGGGGGCAGAGGTGGGAATGCACAAATTGAGAAAATGTACCCACTGAAATGACAGGGCATCCACTTTCCAGGCACTGCTGTGAGGGTTCCTAGGTTGGTACTAGGCTATCGGCCCTAGGGCCTATACAAGCTTAGCCATAATTCCCTGGCTATTTCTTCCCACAGTATTTACTTCCCTGGACCCCTGTCTAGCAGGGCGACTGACGTGACCCCTGGGGCAAATTTCCCCATCTCCCATCCAATCATAAAGGTTCCTTTTGAAGAGGGCCAAAGAGGCACACTGCTTGGCATGTATGGGCAGTCTATTCCAGAGTGTGGGGAGTTCCTGGTGCAGAATCTGTTTAGCTGGTGGTTTTAGGTGGAGGCAAAAAGGTCCACCTCTGGTGTCCCCCATTTCTGAATCAGAAGGTTGAAGGTGCTGGGCTCTAACTGCCACAAGTGTGCATCTAGTAGATTTCTGCTCAAGTCCTCTGCCAGTGAATTTAATTTGCCTGGCAGGAATTGAGCTTGTAGATGGACTTTCATGTCCAAGGCAGTGTTCCACAGAGCCATGGATAGCCTGCATTGTGGGTAGGAATGGGTTCCCCCCTGCTTGTTGATGTACCACATAACTGTGGTGTTGTCTGTTTTTATTAGAAGTTGTCCTGGAAAGAGTAGGGATCTGAAAGATGTCAGGGCATTCAGCACAGCTAGCATCTCTTTCTGGGTGATGTGCAGATGAATTTGACTTGGGCTTCAGTGGCCCTGAATGCATTTGTCGTCCATGTGAGCTCCCCAGGCATAGTCTGATGAGTCGGTGGTTAGGGTCTGGGCAGCGTGGGAATGAGTAAAGGGCAGTCCCTTGTTGTAGTTGCATGCTTCTACCCACCAAAGGAACTCTGTCGTTAGGGTACGATAGGAATGACCGTTTCCAAGTCCTGAGAGAATGTTGGCACCAAAGACTTAAGTACCACTGAAGTTTCCTCATATGCAGTTTGGCATATGGAATTAGCGGTTTACATGAGGCCATGAACCCTAGGGCCTCTGCAGGATTTTTCTTGCGGATAGCTGGGTTCTCGTGGCCATTTGTTTGAAGTAGGTTGTCACACAAACTTGTTTTTCTTAAGTGAGGAATGCCATCTGGGATGTGTGTTAAAGCTTGCTCCCAGACGAACAGAATCTCTTGACTGGGTACCAGTTTTGATTTCTTTTCGTTGACTGTGTACCCCAGGGAAGGGACACAGTTTTTCACAAATGTCAGGTGCTGTAACAGCAATTCCTGACTGTCCAACTGAATCAGGCAGTCCAAGCACGAGAACATTTGGATATTTCTCTGCCTACAGTATGCAATGTCTGGACCCAGTCATTTTGTGAATACTCTGTGCACAGTGGATAAGCCAAAGGGAAGTGCAGAGAACTGATAATGCATAGATCAGGCCCTGAAACAGACACTTCCTGCATGACTCCCTTATAGGAATGTGCAGAGAGGCTTCTTTTAAGTCTAGGCTGACTAACCAGGCATCCTTGGCTAGCATAGGAAGAAGCTGTTGTAGGGTAAGCATTTTGAATTTTGGTACCACCAGGAAGGTGTTGAGAACTGAAAGATGCAGTATTGGGCACCAAGAACCCTCTTTCCTGGGTACCAGGAAGAGTCTGTAATAGAATCCTTGACCTATCTGTTCCACTGGAACCGGCTGAACAGCTCTGATGGAGAGCTCCAGTTTTTTGCATGAAGGGCAAGTTTTCCTCCTAGGGGGACTAGCAATTGGGCAGAGGTGGGGAGTGGAGTAGAGAAGTCAGTGAGTTTTTTCCATAAGGAGGTGGCTTACCACTCCCTGCTTTGGGGGTGGGGCCAGTCCATTGCTTAGATCTCTGCATACCCAGAGACTGTAGTCTGGGTGGTCCGTTTCCCCTGGGTCTGGTTTGAGATGGTCTGGAGGGGGCTGGAAAGGACCAGTGTTTTGAGAGGCAATGCCTACTGAATTTAGGAGGTTGCACTTGGAAGAACTCTAACAGTCTGCATAGACTTAGTTTTTTCTTCCATCTTTTTAAGAACGTCTTCTGCTTTGGTGCCAAACTGTCCTTGTTCAAAGGTGCATCTAGTAACTTTGATTTGACATGGTCAGCTCCTTGAGCCAAGCATGTCTTCTCAGTACAGACCCAGTGACTGCTGCCCTGCAAGATGCTTCTAGGGCGTCAAAGCCACACTGCAAGGTATGCTTGCTGACTTGGCTTGCAGAGTGCATAAGCTCCTGCAATTCTTTATTTTCTGCACAGTCTGTAAAGGTTGCCACTTTTTGTTTAATAAGTTCCATAATATGTTGCTGATACTTCAGCATGTGAAACGGACAGTTCAATGCCCTAATAGCAAGAGTTGCAGAGGCATATACCTTTTTACCCCCACCTGTCCAAAGCTCTGGAATCCCTGTCTGAAGGGGTGGGATTCTTGGCTGTAGTTGCCTTGATACCTTTAGGCCCCTGGGAAATTATATCTGGGTCAGCAGTAGGATTCTTGAAAAGAAATTTGTGAGTGTCAGGTACTCTGTAGTACTTATCTTGTTTCCTAGGGACAGGATGTAAAGTATCGGGAGTAAGACTGGATTCCATAAAAACATAAACTTCCAGGACTGGGGGTATTGCTAAAGGCCTGTGCTGTGGCAAATCTAAAAATTCTCTGAGTCTCTTTTTGGACGGAGTATAGCCTTGGCATTCCCAGTGGAAATGCTCTCATAGTATGTAAGGTTTCACCAAAAGAAAAATTCTCTGGAGGGGAAGCAGAGGGAATGGATTCCTCTGCATCTCAATCCTCATATGCAGATAAGGGCATTTCTTCATAATCAGATACAGAGTCATCGGACTTCCTGGTCTGTTGAAGCTGCCAGGGATAAGGTCTTCTGCCATTCTAAGCATTTGTTGTTTATGCATGGGAGCAGGTGCAAGCGCTTTGGTCATCTGTTTTCTAGGTGTAGTGCATACCCTTGGCCTAAGAAACTTGTTTTAGTTAAAGTCAGTTTGAGTTGAACATCAGTAGTGCGAAGAAATGCCTCAGAAGCCAGTGCCTGCACAATGGTTCTGGACTCATCCTAGAGAGAGACATCCGCAGGTTCCAAAGTTAAAGAAGTCTCGCAGCATACCGGACTCCGAATGGGTCTCGGTAGAGGCCTGCGAATCCACTGAAGTGGGCATCAGAGGCTGTGAAAGTGCCTCACTAAGTACCGGCGAACTGGCAACTAGCTTAACGGAAGCGTCGTCGGCAGCTTTGAACCTGTGCAGTCTGTCTCCATCTTCATCCTTACATTTTTTTCGGAATAATCGGTAATCGGATGGCCTACTGAAGTCATTATGGAATACAGTGATCGAGAGCAAAAGAATTTAGCGACAAAAAGAGCCAGATGACGAATGGTTTGGGCATTGAAGGCACAAAACCGACAGCGAGGTACGTCGTGGTCTGGGCCTAAACAAGTGCCACAGTAAGAACGAAAATCGCTGTGCAGTATTTGCTTTCCACAGACAAGGCAATTGTTAACTTTTTCTGACATTGGTTAAAGCAAGAAAAAAGGATACCCAATGGGGTACTTAGCTTTAGAAGGCTTCAGGATTATTCAATATGTAAAAGAAAAAGTACAGTTGTGTACCTACCATAAATGTAGATGTTAGAGTGTATTCACTGTTGCAGTCATTACTCTTGGGTTATCCTGCTGGCAGGCTACCCGCAGTCGGCCTGAATTCCAAAGTCTAGGTCTGGCATCAGCTGCTGTCGCTTCTTCCCCGACGTCAGTGCGCCAAGGGTATAAAAGATGCAACAGACGCCATTTTCTTCAGTTTTTCTTGCCCCAGATGTCAGGTGCCGCCAAAATGGTAGGCTAAAAAATTATGCCAATAATTATGCACGCAGTAAAATAAACATTTCCTTCATTTACAAGCAAATACACCACATAGATTGTATAAGATAGAGAAGTACAGGTAAGTCCCAGCAAAGAAAATGGGGATGGTGGGTGGGTAACCTGGACTGCAACAGTGAATACACTAACATCTACATTTATGGTAGGTACACAACTGTACTATGTTCATAGTGTTTCACTGTTGCAGTCATTACTCTTGGGTTGAATCCCAAAGCTGAGGTTGGGTGGCTGGGCTTAAATAGGATTAATAGAGGCTAGAAGGCCTTGCAGAACTGCAGTGGCAAAGCCTGCTCTGGATTTAGAGTAGAGAGGTAAATGGTAGTGCTTTGTAAAAGTGTGCACTGAACTCAAAGTTGCAGCCTCTAAAATGTCTTTGGTTGGTACTCCTCTGAGAAAGGCTGCTGAAGTGGCTGCTGCCCTGGTAGAATGATGCCTAATGCCCTTGGGCACATCTTCCATGCTGTGAGTAGCAGAAACGAATGCAGTGGCCTATCCATTTTGAAATGGTCTGTTTTGAAATGGGCTTTCCTCGAGGTCCTGCAGCATATAACACTAAAAGTTGCCCAGTTTTTCTGAAAGCTTTAGTTCTGTCCAAGTAGAAGCATAGTTGTCTGTGCATGTCCAAGGAATGCAGAAGTCTCTCACCCTTATTCTGTGGGTTTGGATAAAAGGTAGGCAAATGAATGGTTTGGTTAAGGGCCACACTGGACACTACCTTAGGCATAAATGTTGGGTTCATCCTTAGAGAAACCCTGTCTGGATGGAAAATGATGAAAGGTTTCACAGCCATGAGTGCCTGTAACTCAAACTCGTCTTGCAGAGGTTATTGCTAGGAGCAGAGCTGTTTTCCAAGATAAAAACTTTATATCAGCTGTATTGGCTGGCTCAAAAGGTGGCAGTGTGAGTTTTTCCAAGACATAATTGCGGTCCCATGCAGGTATTGGGGCTCTCCTTGGAGGTCTTATGTTTTTGGCCCCTCTGAGGTACTGCCTTAGCAATGGATGGAAAAAAATAGGAGGTTCCGTATTGTAATGAGCTGAAATGGCAGAGGCATGAATTTTAATTGATGAAAAGGATAGGCCTTTGTCCAGCATCTCAGTTAGGTATTGTAAAATCTGCGGAATATTTGGTACAGATGTGTCAATTCCTTGTGCCTGGTTCCAAGCAGAGAATCTTTTCCATTTTTCTGCATACGATTTTCTGGTACTGGGCCTCCTGGCCTCCAAAATAACATCCATCACTGCTTTAGAGAGAGGTGTTTTGAATGGTTACATTATCTGCCATGCTGCCAGATTTAGGGTCCTGAGTTGGCTGTGCAGAATCAGATTGTTTCGCTGGGTCAGTGAGGAATTACAGGCAATGTCCAGGCTGGGCCTTGAGACAAGCTTTTTAGGATTGGGTACCAGTGCCGGCGTGGCCAGACTGGGGCAATCAGAATCATTCTTGGCCTCTCTTGTCTGACCTTTAGGAGTACCTTTGGAGGAGAGGCAGAGGAGGAAAAGCATATACTGTTGGACTTTTCCAGCTGAATGACGAAGCATCCACTTCCCATGCTTGCTTGTGATAAGTCCTTGTGCAGAATTTCTGTAGTTGGCAGTTGTGAGGGGAAACAAACAGATCTATGTCTGGGCATCCCCATTCCTTTATCATGCTGAAGACTTGTGGATCCAGTTTCCACTCGTGGGGATCTGTGAGGTTTCTGCTTAGTTCATCTGTGAGGTTTCTGCTTAATTCATCTGCCAGAGTACTGTTCTTTCCTGGCAGGAATTGTGCTTGCAGGTGTACTTGATAAGTCAATGCTGTGTCCCACAAAGTCATGGCTTGTCTGCAGAGGGTGTAGGAATGTGTGCCTCCCTACTTGTTTATGTACCACATGACTGTAGTATTGTCCGTCCTTAGCAGTAGTTGTCCTGGATGGAGTAGATCCTTGAAAGCAGTCAGGGCATTCTGAACAGCTAGCACCTCTTTTTGCTTGATATGTAGATGCATTTGGCTTGTGGACCATGTGCCCGGAATACATTTTCCTGCCGTGTGCGCTCCCCAGGCATAATCTGATGCATCTGTTGTTATTGCCTGGTTGGCTGTGGGTAGAGTGAATGGCTGTCCCTTGTTGAGGTGACAGGCATGTGCCCATCGAAACTCCTGTTGCAGGCAAGGAATGAGGGTAATTAATGCTTCCAGGCTTTGACAATGTTGAGTCCAGGCCCTTTTTAGGTACCATTAAGTTTCCTCATATGCAGTCTGGCATACCGAATTAGCAGAATGCAGGATGCCATGAAGCCCAAAGCCTGCAGAATTTTTCTTGCCGATAACTGGGTCTTTGTTGCCAACATTTTGAAATCAGAAGTTAGTTGACTGTCTGGCGTGAGATAAGCCATCTGAGCAGTTGTATTTAAGCTTGCACCCAGGAATATTATCTCTTGAGAGGGTACTAGTTTTGATTTCTTTTCGTTTACTATGTTCCCTAGGCAAATTAATAATCTTTTTACGAACGCCAGATACTGTAGTAGAGTGTCCTTGTTCTCTGCTTGTATAAGGCAGTCGTCCAAGTAAGGATATATTTGAATTCCTCTTTGTCTGCAAAATGCAATTACTGGTGCCAGGCATTTTGTGAAGACCCTGGGCGCAGTAGATAAGCCAAAGGGCAGTGCAGAGAATTGGTAGTGCATTGAGCCAGCTATGAATCGGAGGCATCTTCTGCAAGATTGTTGACTGGGATATGCAGGTATGCCTCTTTTAGGTCGAAAGTTACAAGCCAAGCCTTCTTGCCCAGCATGGGCAGAAGCTGCTGTAAAGTTAACATTTTGAATTTTGGAACATCCAGAAATGTGTTTAGAAAAGACAGGTCCAGTACTGGTCTCCAGGCTTTGTCCTTTCTGGGTACCAAGAAAAATCTTGAGTAAAAACCTTGTCCCTGCTCTTGCTGTGGTACTTGTTGAATGGCCCTCATGATCATAAGGGACGAAACTTGTTTTTGTGCCTCTGTCCACTGATTGTGTGGTAGGTTTGGCATACCTTTTGCCTTTGGTAGGGTGTGAAAGTGAAACCTGTAGCCCTGGGACACTATACTCAATACCTATTGGTCCTGGGTGATCATGTCCCAATTTTGAGAGAAAAGTGCTAGTTTTCCCCCCCAAGAAGGCTGCAAGAAGAAAAGTT
This sequence comes from Protopterus annectens, assembly GCF_019279795.1. NCBI lineage: Eukaryota > Metazoa > Chordata > Ceratodontiformes > Protopteridae > Protopterus > Protopterus annectens. The sequence goes on along the minus strand of NC_056725.1, from coordinate 1,204,648,494 downwards.
TTTGGTGCTGGCAGAGGCAAGTCATTGGGAGCGTTTCCTGTATGGCTGTGCTTTGTCTTCTCCACTTTTGGAGGTAGAAGCGCCCCACTGTTTAGGCCTGTATGAGCCCTGGGGCTGTGATCTGCCTCTGGGACATTTGTATCTGCCTCTTTCTGGTCTGTCTGACACTGGAAAGGACCAATTCTTTGTAGGCCAGTTCTTGCTAAATCTTGGTGGCTGAACCTGTAGAAAATCCTTTACTGTTTGCATAGATTTCGCTTTGTCCTCCATTTTCTTCAAAACCTCCTCTGCTTTAACACAAATAAAGTATCATGCTGTAATGGAGCATCTAATAATTTTGCTTTAACATGATCAGGCAGATTTTGCTCCTTTAACCAAGCATGCCTCCTAATGACAGAACCCGTAACTGCGGCCCTGCAGGAGGCCTCCAGAGAATCAAAACCACACTGCAATGTATGCTTTCCCACTTGGTTCAGTTGCATGCAATAAATCCTGCATTTCCTTATTTTCTGCACAATCAGAATTGACCAACATTTTCTGTTTTAACAGTGACATTAAGTATTGCTGACATTTAATCATGTGAAATTGACAATTTAAAGCCCTCACAGCCAAAGTAGCAGAAGTGTAAACCTTTTTCCCCCATCTGTCTAATGCCCCTGAATCCCTGTCAGAAGGGATAGGGTTTTTTTTTGCAGTAGTGGCCTTAACCCCTTTGGGACCCTGAGAAATAGTTTCTGGGTCAGCAGCAGGGTTTTTATAAATAAATTTATGCGAGTCTGGAACCCTGTAGTATCTGTCTGGTTTAACAGGAGCTGGAGGTAAGGAGTCTGGAGAAAGGCCGGACTCTGAAAATACATCTTCTATGATGTCTAGCACAGGGGCAATAGCAAGAGGCCTGTGCTGAGGAAGTAAAAAAATCTCCAAGCCTTTCCTTAGATTCCGAGTAATCTTGGCTCTCCCAGTGGAAGTGCTCCCTCATGGTATGTAGGGTTTCCCCAAACGAATAATCCTCGGGAGGAGAGGCTGAAGGAATGGATTCTTCAGCATCAGAATCCTCATAGGGAGGAAGAGAGTATTCAGAAGAGGAGTCAGAGGAAATGGAAACCTGATCTGAAGAGTCATACTCTGTCTCTTGCCTAGGCCTCTTATCAGGAGGGGGATGGGAACCCCTGATCAAGGTAATAAGGTCTTCGGCCATTTTCAGCATCTGTTTCTTTGGCCTGGAAACTTGTCCTGGAGAATGCTGTACTTGTTTCTTTGTCTTTAAAGCTGCTTGTCTTTGCTTTAGGAGCTGAAGTAGGCTTTACATATAGCTGTATAGGTCTGAAAACACCCTCAGAAACCGATGCCTGCTCAGCGGCTCTAGACCCATCTGAGGGAATGATTTCAGAGTGTCCAATACCTCGAGTATCCAAAGGCCTAGCTGGCTCCACGTGGGAGTAGTCAGCGGCCTGTGGCTCTGAGGTAGCGGGCGTCAGGGGCTGTGAAAGTGCCTCACAGAGCCGGCGAACCGACGACTGGCTTAGCGCAAGCCTAGTCGGTTTTGGATCTCTGATGCCTGTCCTCTTTTTCCTTGTGTTTTTTAGAAACTCTGGTCGGCTGTTCCGACGGCATTATATAATTGAATTTTCTGCCAAAGTAATGAAAAGCAAAATTAAACAGACGCTTAATAGTGTGTTGGATGGTTGAATCCAGCACAAAACCGACAGCTAGCAACATTATGATCAGGGCCTGGGCAAGGAATACAGTAAAAATGAAAATCCTTAGGAGGTATTTGCTTCCCACAAGAAATACAATTGTTAACTTTTTCTGACATCGGTCTGGAGCAAGAAAAAAGTTTCCCCAACGGGGTACTTAGCTTTAATGAAGACATCGGATCTGAAATTAGTCTGTGAAAATCTCAGGAGTTGGCACTTGCAAACTGCTTTTGCTTCGGGCACTACGCGGCAAGACAGACTGAAGAAAATGGCGTCGGTTGCATCTTTTATACCCCTGGCGCACTGACGTCAGGGAAGAGGCGACAGCAACCGACGCCGAACCTAGACTTTGGAATTCTGGCCGACTGCAGGTAGCCTGCCAGCACGATAACCCAAGAGTAATGACTGCAACAGTGAAACACGATGAATATCTCAGGTAGCGGCCGACCAGCACTTGCGAAATGCTTCTGCTTCAGGCTCCTCAGCAAGAAAGACTGATGTAATGGCATCGGCTGCCTGTTTTATACCCCTGACGACCAGACATCAGTCCTGGAGTGACAGCAATCAACGCAGAAATACTAAATCTCTGGTATTCGAGCCGACTGAGGGCTACCTGCAGGCAGATAACCCAAGTGTGATGATTGCAACAGTGAAACACGAAGGACATCTGCAACAAAAGTATGGAAGGCCATGTACATTAATTACAAAATATAGATGCATAGGTTAAGTACTAGGCTAGCTGCCCTTGCAAGCCAGTTTATGACTAGCCAATTTCCCTTTTTGAGCTCAAAACAACCGATCCCATTTGGTTATAGATTACTCTTACCCATTCCATGGTCGATAAATGTATATTACCCATAATGAGAATAACTGGGAACACACAACAGATAACGGAGGGGAAAAAGCATTTTTGGAGCTGCATCTGTCCATTAACAGTACAGGGGGCAGTCCTGGGGTAAATTTTCTGTTTCCCCTCCATAGATCTAGTTGTGCTTGAAAAATGGGCAGGGATGAACTGTCATGTGGTTGAGAGTTTTTTCCACAGCAGTGGTATCCTCTGTGAAATATACTCTCTCTCTAAACCATTCTGTTGATGTTGCAGAAGAGTTTTTGATACCTAGACAAGAGTACTTCTGATGCAATTTTTGCCAATGTGCATTAAATCAACCAGCATTAGGTCAGAGAATGCCTTGTATGCCAGACACGGGTCACCTCTTCGCAATCTGTAGGATACAGATTGCAGTGACAGGGCTATAAGTCAGTCTATGTAGGACATGTTTAGACCTTGTATCCTTTTAGTAAGGTATCTCTGTGGGCATTCCAGTTGTTCCATGTGTCTGGACAGATGCATATCAAGGGGACATTATACTTAATGATTAGCCAAATGAGGGCTGAGTAGAGGGAGACAGCCTCCCTACATCTTAACCCCATTGATAAGCTGTGCAACATAGAAGACTTTTTTTCTTTTACGATAAACGCATGTTTGGCAAATGTTAGGTCACTGTCCACGTAAGTTCTCAAACAACTGTGCCATCTCTTAGGGGCGTAGTGCCAATGTGGTAGCTCTACTTGGTTAGACAACTTCCTAAAGGATACAATAATGCATTTTTTGGCATTTAGTTTCAATCCATGACTTTGACACCTGTTATTTACCAGGATGGCTAAGTCATTTGTAGGTTCATAGACTGCTCCTAGCTTACATTCATCTGAAAGCTTAAGTCAGCCAGAGCACTTTGGAATTGGATTTTACATCAGAAAAGTAAAGTAGACACCAAACAGGAGAGGTCCCAGCACAGAAACATGGGATAATCCACTGGTGACTAGTGCCTTTTTGGAGATCTGTGTCCTATAAGCCAGTTGGCACTCCAGTGGGTGACATGGGGATTAATTCACAGTTTAAATTAGCTTTTCTACTGTGCCCTAGTGGAAAATGTCAAAAGCTTTGACTAGGTCAGGGTGTGTAGCATTTTGCCTTCACCTATTGCTTTGGTGACCTTTTCAAAAAATTCCATCAGGTTGAATAAGCATCACCTGCCCTTGACGAATCCAAACGGACACAGGTGCAGTGTTAGCAGGTACCTTATATGTCCCGAATGATTAATTCCGTGCATCTTTCCGTGACTCTGCATATGAGGCTGGTTAGACTTGTAGGTGTGTAATTGCCTGTATCCATGGAAGACACCTCCCTTATGCAGGTGAATGACTGTAGCTTCTCTCCACAGATTGAACAGGGTTATTAATGCCGTTAATGTGGTTAAAGCATGCTTCACACCATATAAGATGCATTCAGGGATACTGTCAGAACCCATAGATGTAGCATTTTAGCTTCTGATAGCAATTTTTGGACAGTCTTGTGTGAGCTGCTTTCAGATGCATCTTCAGCGACAGATGGAGTGGAGACAGGGGTAAGGTTAGAGCTAAATTTATCGGTCAGTAGGTTCGCCTCATCTTCAACCACAGTGTAGGTAACATTGTTTACCAATCAGCGCAGCACAAGGCTGTGCTTTTGAAATTACAAACTTTAACAAATGCCCTGTGACCATGTTTTGCTTGGGTAACTATTTTAGCATCAAACTTGGTATCTGTAGGATTTTACGAAGCTCTTCAAGCTGTAGTGGCTAGGTCTCTAACACTCTACAAATTACTCTTACTTTTGGTCAAAAATATTTTCCTTTTATTGCAAAGCTTGTTAATATGGTTCCACCATGTGGGCTTGTTTCTGGGGTTTGCACTGCACTTGTTCCTAAGGGGGTACAGCTGCATCCATGCAGGTAAAGTTTGGTGTTGTACATTTCTATGTATTCATGGGAGTTAACTGGGTTTGGTGGGTATTCAAAGGTTGCCACTATATCACTTAGATTGTCCTGAAGAAACTTCTAAAGGTACCTTTGGTGGAAGGGATCTATGGTTTCAGTTTTATTTCAGAGATTGCTTTATGGTCATACCAAACAAGAGATGAAGATGCAGAAGTTATGGAGCAAGATGCTCCAAAGTAAGCAAGGACAAGATCAGAGAGGTTATTCCCCCGTGGGTAGTTTGACCAATTGTTCCAAGGCATTTGTACTGACAACGTCCAGGAATCCTGGCATTTGTGCAGTAGTTATGATGTAGGTTTTCCAGTCTACAGCTGGACAGTTTAGATCACCTAGAAAAGTGGTACTCTGTTGAATACAGAGTGATTCTAGTTCCTGTAAATAGGTGGTGTTGACTTTTGTCAGAGGGGGAGTTCTACAGCTAGCTAAAGTAGCATGGGACCTTTCTGATGGTTATTTGAACACAAGGAAGCTCTAGTGCACCATGCTGCTTTACCAGCCTTGATGTCTTTTCTGAATGTAGGATTGATACACCTCCACCTTTCCCTACCTCCTGCATGGTAGTTGGTTTAAACATGTGGAACACATTATAGCCCTGCAGGGCACAACTAGAATGCTCTCTGCTATTTTAAACCACATCTCATACACCTGACAGATATCAATGTCTTACAGCGCAAGATGGGCTTGTAGGGAATGGAGTTTTTACTTCAAGCTCCTAGCATTAATTAGTAACACCTTCATATTTTACTTTGCTTGTTTTGTTATACTGGTAGGTTTATCAAGTTGGCATTACCTAAAAAAGGCACTATATGGGGGATGGACACTGCCAATAATCAAAACCCTAGAGGTGACAGAGGCCATCCCTGCTGAAGTCTTATCTTCCCAGGTTGATAAATATTGGACCCCTTTTGAATACCACCAAAAACTAAGCCAATTATTGAAGTAAAAGTACAGTTTTGTACCTACCATAAATGTAGATGTCCGCTAGATATGCAACTGCAGTCATAACATATGGGTTGTCCTGCCTCAGGCAGCCCTCGGTCGGCCAGATTCCAAAGTCTGGGTCCGGCGTCGGCTGGTGTCGCCTCCTCTCCGACGTCAGAACGGCTGGAGTATAAAGGCATCGGCCGACGCCATCTTCTTCAGTGTTTCTTGCCCCAGATGCCAGGTGCCCTCCTAGGAAGGCTAAATTTGGTGAATGGATAAAGAATTCCAGACATGCACAACAGTAATAAACAGATACACCATAGAGATACCCCCAGCTAATAGGAGTAGGGGTAGTGGACCCATAAAGAAGGATGTAGAGGGGTAGGAGGGTGGGAGAATCCGACTGCAGTTGCATATCTATTGGACATCTACATTTATAGTAGGTACAAAGCTGTACTACGTCCTTCAAGAACGCAACTGCAGTCATAACATATGGGTTGAATACCATAGCCAAGCTGGGGGCGGGTGGAACTAAGTAAGTGATGGTGTAGCTAAAATGCCCTGCAGGACTGCCGAAGCAAAGCCTGCTCGGGATCTGGAGTATAAAGGCAGGTTGTAGTGCTTGGTAAATGTATGCACGGAGCTCCATGTAGCAGCCTCTAGAATGTCCTTTGTAGCCACTCCTCTTAGGAGAGCTGTAGATGTGGCTATAGCTCTGGTGGAGCGTGGCCTAATATTGGCTGGCACACCTTTTCAATGGAAGGAATAGCAGAATCTGATGCAGTGTCCAATCCATTTGGAAATTGTTTGTTTGGAGATTGCTTTTCCTTATTTTCCAGCAGCATAGGCTACAAACAGTTGGTCAGACTTTCTGGTGGCCTTAGTTCTGTCCAGGTAGTAGTGTAGTTGCCTGTGTATGTCCAAAGTATGCAGCAGTGCTTCCCCCCTGTTTTGAGGATTGGGGAAGAAGGTAGGCAGGTGAATGGCTTGATTTAGAGACACCCTTGAAATTACTTTTGGCATGAATGAAGGATTGGTTCTTAGAGAGACTTTGTCCTGATGAAAAATGAGAAAAGGAGGTACTGCCATACGTGCCTGTATCTCAGAGACTCTTCTTGCTGATGTGATTGCCAATAGGAAAACAGTTTTCCATGAGAGAAATTGCATTTCTGAAGTTGCTGCTGGTTCAAAGGGAAGAAGAGTTAATTTTTCCCAAGACGAAGTTGAGGTCCCATGCAGGTACTGGCGGTTTCCTGGGAGGTTTGATATTCTTTATCCCCCTTAGGAACTGTCTTAGCAAAGGATGTGAAAACACCGGTAGATCACAGTTGTATTTTGTTGAGATTGCTGAGGCATGAATCTTTATGGAAGAATATGAGAGGCCAGTATGAAACAATTCTGCCAAGTATTCCAATATCTGAGGTATAACTCAATACTGTTGTATCCTAACCCTTGCTAGCATTCCAGATGGTGAATCTCTTCCACTTGGCTGAATAGGTTTTTCTGGTGGAAGGTCTGCGTGCTTCCAGTAAAATCTCTTGAACCTTTTTGGAAAGAGAGATATCGGAAGGAGTTATGGTAACCTCCAGGCTGTCAGATGCAATGTTTTCAGGTTTTGATGAACTGTCCTGTAATTGTGTTGTGTTAGAAGCAGAGGCCATAGGGGCAGAGGCCACGGTTTGGTCAGAGATATGCTCAACAGCAATGGGTACCAGTGCTGCCTTGGCCAGTCTGGAGCAATCAAAATGCCTGTTGGTTGTTCTGCTTTGATCTTCAGTATCACCTTGGTCAGCAGTGGTAGAGGAGGGAATGCATAAATTAATTGTTAGGGACTTCCAGCTGAAGGAGAGCGCATCCGTTTTCCAGGCTAGAGGATGGTGGGTCCTTGTACAGAACTTTTCCAGGTGGTGGTTCATGTGAGAAGCAAAGAGATCCATGTCCGGTCTTCCCCATGTCCTTGTAATTTGAGAGAAAATGTGAGGATGCAGCATCCATTCATGTGGATCCAAGAAATTTCTGATCAGCTTGTCCGCCAGTACATTGTCCTTGCCTGGCACGAACTGGGATTGCAAATGTATCTTCAGACTTAGGGATTTTTCCTAGAGGATCATTGTTAGTCTGCAGAGGGGATAAGAATGAGTGCCTCCCTGCTTGTTTATATACCACATAACCGTGGTGTTGTCTGTCCTTATTAGCAAATGTCCTTGAAGTGATTTTTCGAAAGTCTCGATTGCATGTATCACTGCCAACATCTCTTTTTTGTTGATGTGGAGATGCCTTTCCCTTGGTGTCCATTGACCTTGAATGCATCTGCCCTCCATGTGCGCCCCCCCATCCATGGTCTGAGGCGTCTGTTGTAATCATTTGATCTGCTTGAGGTTTGTTGAAAGACATGCCTTTGTTTAACTGACTTGCTTGAGCCCACCACAAAAATTCTCTTTGCAGACATGGAATGAGTGGGATTACATCCTCTAGGCTTTGGCTGTGTTGGGACCATAAGCTTTTTAAGTACCACTGCAGCTTTCTCATATGAAGTCTTGCCAAAGGTATCAGAAGAATGCAAGATGCCATGAATCCCAGGGCCTGCAGGATTTTCCTTGCAGTCAGCTGGGAGAGCTTTGCTAGGCCTTTGAAGTAATCTGGCAACTGCTGTTGTTTTTCCTCTGAGATAAGCCATCTGTGTTTTTGTGTCCAGTTTGGCTCCTAGGAAAATAATCTGTTGGGATGGCAGTAGTCTTGATTTCTGAATGTTGACTGTGTATCCCAAGGCCTGTAGTAATTGAATGACATAGTCCAAGTTTGCTATCAAGGTTTGCTTGCTGTCTGCTTGTATGAGGCAGTCGTCCAGATAGGGGTATATTTGAATCCCCTGGAGTCTGCGGTGTGCCACTACTGATGCCAGGCATTTCGTGAACACTCTGGGTGCAGTAGATAAGCCAAACGGCAATGCTGAGAATTGATAATGCTCTGTCCCTGCAAGAAATCTGAGGTATCTTCTGCAGCTTTGTCTGATTGGGACATGCAGGTATGCCTCCTTGAGGTCCAGAGTGACCAGCCATGACCCCTTGCCCAGCATGGGAAGGAGTTGCTGCAACGTCAGCATTTTGAACTTTGGCACAATGAGAAGTATTTAGAGTAGACAAGTCCAGTATAGGTCTCCATTTGTTTTCCTTTCTTGGAACAAGGAACAGTCTTGAGTAAAATCCCTGGCCTTGTTCCTGTGGAGGAACCTTTTCTATTGCATTTATGTTTAACAGTTTTGAAACTTGAATGAGTGCCTCTGCCCATTGATGAAGTGGCAGGTTTGGCATGCCTTGTCTTATTGGTAAAGTATGGAAGTGGAATCTGTAACCTTTGTCTATTAAATCCAGAATCCAGTTGTCCTTGGTTAAGATATGCCAGTTTTTGAGAATAAGGATAATTTTCCGCCCAAAGGTGCTTCTCTTTGAGCCTTTGTAGGTGGTATGAAAGTCAAGTCATTGTGGTTGTCCTTGTGGTGCAGCTGGACTGCCTGCGCCACTTCTTTGATTTGGTGGCTGCCATTGGCGGCCCCTGTAGGAGCCTCGGTATTGCCCTCTACCTCGGGCACGCCTGTTTTTTCCCCTTTGAAACTTGTCAGTGTCTGGAAAGGACCAATTCCTTGAAGGCCAATTCCTACTGAATCTGGGTGGCTGAACCTGGAGGAAATCTTTGACTGTCTGAACTGATTTAGCTTTTTCCTCAATGGACTTCAACACATCTTGTGCATTAGCACCAAAAAGCTTCTGTTTTTCCAGAGGTGCATCAAGTAACTTTACTTTGGCATGGTCTGGCAGTGGCTGTTCTTTTAACCAAGCATGTCTACGTATAACAGCCCCAGTCATAGCTGCCCTACATGAAGCCTCCAATGCATCATAACCACACTGAAGAAAATGATTGTTAACCTGCTGAGTATTATGTACTAGATCCTGCAATGCCTTTAAATCAGTAGGCTCAGGGGAGGCTAGCTTTTTCTGCAAGTCATCCAGTAAAAAATCCTGGTACTGAAACATATGAAAAAGGCAATTAAGTGACCTCATGGCCAGGGTGGTAGAGGTATAAACTTTTTTACCCCATCTCTCCAGGGACCTAGCTTCCCTATCCGCTGGCAGTGGATTCTTGGCTGCAGAAGTAGCCATTCTCTTGAGGTCCTGTGAAATAGTGTCTAGATCCACAGAATGGGCCTTAAAGAGATGCTTGTGGGTGTCAGGGACCCTATAATATCTGTCTGGCTGGACAGGAGCAGGAGGGAGAGAATCAAGGTTGGCACTGGAGTCGGAGAAAACATTGTCCAGGACATCCATAACTGGAGGGGATAGCTAAAGGTCTGTGCTGGGGAAGCTTGAGGAAGGTACGTAGCCTTTTCTTGGAATCAGAGAATTCCTGACCCTGCCATTTAAAATGCTCCCTCATGGAGTGTAGGACTTCACCGAACTAAAAATCCTCTGGAGGAGAGGCAGAGGAAATTGATTCCTCAGCATCAGAGTCCTCAAAGGCCTGGAAGGATTCTTCTTGGGTATCTGAATGCTCAGAATCTCCAGAGGCTTCATCTGAAGAGAGGTTGTCGGCCTGCTCAGTTCTGGGCCTTTTCTCTGCAGGCGGCTGAGAACCTCTGTCTGGATGAGGCTGAGACCCCCTAATAAGAGAAATAAGATCTGCAGCAAGAGACATGATCTGTTTATCAGAAGGGGCCTGGGCAGTAGATTTAGGATAGGCCTTGGCCTGGCTGGCGGCCTTAGCACGTGCAAAGGCCTTGATGGACATGGATACAGGAGGCCTAGCTGCCCCACGTGCAGGAGTAACCTTGTCCACAGGAATGGTGTCGGGTAGATCCAGAACCTCTGTTTCTGGAGAAAAGTCAACAACCGGCACCGGTGTAGACTCAGAGACCGAAGGACGAGTTAACGCTGTGTCGTTGGCCTGGAGCAGTTGAATTACCGCTTCCAAAGGGACCGAAGCACTCGCGGAGGGTTTAGGAGGATTATCGGTGGAGGACGCAGGCCGAGGATGTCGGTCCCGGTCCTTACGTTTTTTGGAAGATTGAGTTGTCGGATGATCCGACGGCATGATATAAGCGAAAGAATCACCAAAAAAGTCTTCGGCAAATTCTGCCTGGCGCCTGAGAGTGCGCTTATTAAAGCAAGCACAGGCAGCACAGGCAGAGACGTAGTGGTCTGGGCCCAGGCAAGGAAGGCAATAGGAATGGAAGTCCTTATGAGGTATTTGTTTACCACAAGACAAACAATTATTAACTTTCTCAATTTGTTCTGACATCGGCTGAGGCAAGAAAAAATGTTCCCCAACGGGGTACTTAGCTTTTAGATGACTTCGGTACTGAAAACACAGGAGCTAACCGACCGGCACTTGCGAACTGCTTCTGCTTTTGGCACCGCACGGCAAGAAAGACTGAAGATGGCGTTGGCCGATGCCTTTATACTCCAGCCGTTCTGACGTCGGAGAGGAGGCGACACCAGCCGACGCCAGACCCAGACTTTGGAATCCGGCCGACCGAGGGCTGCCTGAGGCAGGACAACCCATATCTTATGACTGCAGTTGCATTCTTGAAGGACATCTACTTTTTTGTGCACATTACAACATCAACCTTGAAGGTAGAATGCTGCTCAATGCTAGGCTCATACCTGCCTTGGATATAGTCCATCATGATTCTCTTCATGCAAGGGAGGACCACCTCTACTCAATGACAAAGGCATGAAGTAAGAGAGCCACGTTGGCACTTCCTGTTGTTTAAGGACTTGATCGCATGTGTGATCGGACAGATCCTCGCACCAGATAAGTAACAAGTCGCTCTTTCCTTGATAAGCTTGGTATAAGGTACAACTTTGTCATACAATGGAGTCAGTTATAACAACAAAGTTTGGTTGGGTAGATGCCTACCTTTACAGGGCTCAGCTTGTGCAACTCTGGGACTCCTTGTGCTATATGAGGAAGTAGACTTAACATGCAGAGTGTGCTTCGCCCCTCTATTGTGTTTTGAAAGCATTTGAGGGTTAGGCAAGTAAGTCTTTAGAACCTCAGCATAGGCTGGATTGTGTGTATTGTGATGGCCTTGGAAAGGTGTGATGTGTAGTGTACTGGTGACTATTTGGGTGTCTGAGTTTACTGCGTGTGAGATTTTTACCTCCAAGGATTACATATACATACAGTGGATACAAAAGGTGTACACACCCAGGTATTTGTGATATAAAAAAATGAGACCACAATAAGGTCATTTCAAACCTTTTCCCACCTTTAATGTGACCTATAACTTACAAATCAATTAAAAAGCAAACAAATCTGTTAGGGAAAAATATAAAAAATAAACGTACAATAAGCTGGTTGCGTAAGTGTGCACACCCTTAAACTAATACTTAGATTTAATTACAGCATTCCATCTAATTGGGCACACATCTGCCAATTAGAGAGACTGATTAATCCCAAATAAAGTTCAGCTGTCCCAGTAGGATTTTCCAGACATCTACTCAGTTGCCTGTTAGAGCAAAAGCCATGGCTCGCAGAGAGCTTACAAAGCATCAAAGGGATCTCACTGTTGAAAGGTAACAGTCAAGAGAAGGGTACAAAAGAATTTACATGGCACTGGATGCACCATGGAAGACTGTCATCAAAAAATTGAGAAAATATGGGACAACAGCGACGTTGCAAAGAACTGGACATCCTTCAAAAACTGATGAAAAGATGACGAAAACTGGTGAGGGATGCTGCCAAGAGACCTAAAGCAACACTGAAGGAGCTGCAGGAATTTCTGGCAAGTACAGGTTGTGTACTACATGAGACAACAATCGCCCGTATTCTCCATATGTATGTACTATGGAGTAGGATTGCAAGATGTAAGCCTCTCTTACACATAAAAACATCCAGGCCCGGCGAAAATTTGTAAAATACATCAAGTCTCCCAAAAGCATGAGAGAAAATGTGTTATGGGCTAATGAGACCAAGGTTGAACATTTTGGCCACGATTCTAAAAGGTATGTCACTCGTGTGGTGAGCCACAGCTGTCCCCCCTCACCCCAGGAAGGAGTAGTAAGTAACAGCAGTTCACTCCAATCCTGACAACTTCCCATGGACACATGAGCCACTATTCAATCTCTGGTCACTTGCAATACAGACAGCAGTTTATCCCTCTGCATCAAGGAACTGGCTTAATATATTATAAATTTAAGGATTTGTTAAAGTAGGCAGTATCTAAACTTTCTTTTAATTTCTTCCACAAACACAAAGATCCATCCATCCACATCCCCTTTCCCCATTTCTGCACATGGGGGTGGGGTGTCACTTCAACAGTGAATCATCTAGAGCCAAGATTTACACCGTCAAGTGGCTAGCACTGCCACGATATTCTGTACCACACACTAGCATGCACACTTACATCTATGGCCAATTTAGTGTGTCTAGTCCAACTACTGCATGTCTTTCAATGTGGGCGGAAACTGGAGCACCTGGAGGAAAACCAAAAGAACACAGGGAAGACGTGTAGACTCTGCACGGAAGGCACCTCAGCAGACACTCAAACTGGTGAACCTCCTACTGTGAGGCGAAACTACCATATGCTGTGCCACTGCTCAAAGATAACCCCCCCCCCCCCACCAAGTCTTACTGCTTCATCCAGATTTTTTCCCCTTTGAATGGGTTGCACTACCCCATTTCTAAAATGATTCTGTTAGGCTTAGACACCTTATCTCAGCTGTCGTATGGCTTTTTTTCACCCATTAACCTTCCCTTCCTCCCTTTTAACTAACCTGATTGTGTTGTTTGGCCCTTCCTTCAGCATTTTGTTTCATTAGTGCAATTATAACAGATCTAACTGACCATCTCAGAGAGGTTAGCCATTTCTTTCCTTGATTTCAGCTTTTAAACCAATCTCTCAAATCCCTTGTACATTAGCTGCAACATATAGTCGAACTTCAATGTACTTCCCCTACAACGACTTGAAAATGGTGCAGTTGGAACTCCATTCCACCATTGTTAACAAATTAAAATAAAATACTTAACTTCTTGTAATTCTTTTTTAATTTGTGAATACTATATTTTGTTTCCTCCACTGTTCCCTTCCCATTTTTGATAAAATACGTCCTTTTCACTTCCTTACAAACAGGCTTAAATAATTAACAAAATCACATGCCAATTCTCATCAAGCCATCATACAGCGACTTCACTTAGTAAATGGAAAGGCACTGGACATAGACCTAAAGACCATTACATAAATGCAACAATAAAGGACTAGGCCATGTAGCATTCTACATGCACTATTGGTGGAGAATACCCACCAGGAATTTTATTAGTAGACTGAAGGAGACATGCTAAAAGGAAAGTAAATATTCTATTAATCTGGCAGCTGACATGCATAGAACTCCATATGCTACACACAGCACAGGCTGGCTATTTCAAAGAAAATAGCACAAATTTGAGTTTTAATTTTTTAGTCACATTGCAAGTGGTTATGAAGAGAAAAACTTAGAACACGCCCTTGAGCTATGCAATTTAAACACGGTTCCTATTCTTAGTTTCCATAAATGTTAAAAATAATTGAATGAATGAATCACTTAAAGGGAACAGTGCAAAACACAGTAACATAGAAGTGCATTTTAAATTTGGTTAAGCTTCTTGCTCAAAAGAAGAAAAAAAAAAAAAAGTTCTCCCCAGGTACTTTCTTCCTCTCTTCCTACAGACCATCATGCCACTCATCATCAAACAAACCCTTTGTTTCTAGCGATGGCAAGTCCGCAGATCTGCTATGACAAAAAACTACAGAGGTCATCATTCATATAGATATGGAGATATTGTTGCTCTCATCAATATCTCAGCAACAAGAGCTTTTTTTTTTTTTTTTTTTTTTTAATACAAGTCCCAATCCTGTCCCTCTGCATGGGAATGGGATGAACACATCACTGTGGGGAATCACAAAGCCCCACCCCCCGCTGTTTATGACTACCATCAAGTGATGGCTTGGACAGCCATAAGCCCAACCCAGGGCAACCAAAGCAATGCTGTCCCTCCTCCAAGGTACTGAGTGTGTGTGAACCATACCTCTCAACTGAATAGATTTTTACAGAATGTCCAGGTTGTCTCCTCATTTGTGTCTGTTCTTCATAGAATTGGTGGTTTTCTGGCAAATAACTGAGGACTGAATTCGCTAGAGAGAGAGGGAGATGCATTTACATTTCAGATATCATATCTTTCATAAAATGTAAGCTAAAGTTTGTAAGAAAGCTATTTAAAACTTGTCCCTGGGCCTTTGCCTCCCCATTACTTTTGGCTTTCTCCAGATGTCTTGCGTGAGGAGTTTGAGATGTACGGATTCCTGCGCCTCTCTGCCCTCACCCTAAGGGAAAGCTAATTCTCCCAGACCACTGTCCTCAAGTGTCCAAGACACTACTCAACCTCTGATAACCCAGGCCATGGTCACAACTTTATCTACGCCACTGGGGCTGTATTACGACTGAAAAAAAATGCTAAAACTTCTCATCAGCAGGTGTAACTATAACAAACTTTCTTTCCAACTATATACTGTTGCAAGTGCCGAAAGTATTAGAGCAGTCTTTCCCTCTCAATTTAGTTCTTTGTCACAGTGACATCACAAATGTACTTAGAAAATAAAACTGTATTTAGCATGTCAAAGTGCCATTCCATTTACATGCTTAGTACTGTAGAACTTAATGAAGGAATGCAAAACATGACTTTAGGTGAAACACACAAATTACATCAAGCAAAAGTGATTCCTAACATTGCCTCGCTGTGCATATTTGTGGAACCCAAATGTTAAGAGGTGCCACGCCACCTACCTGCCCTCAACATCACTTGCCTTCCTGCACTTCATACACATTTCATCAGCGCTCCACTACAAAATAAGAAATCCAGAGCAGTGTATCTGAAACTTCAACAGACCTGATTAGCTCCATTTTAATTCTAAACAGCTAGCTATATGGACACTTACTCACCCCACACCCTGAATGTTTCATATAGTACAGAAACAATTTTGTGCAAAATGTTTCAACTCTTGCAACACACACTGGAATGTTAACACTCAGCAATGTAGGGGTAACCTGTCAGTTATGCTACTATACAAGTACTATGCTTTCTCACTAATCAAGTACACATCTTATGCAAATATTTTACGGTCAAGTCAGTACAGGCAAAAAATTAATAGTTTACATATCTAGGGGGGGTACAAATAGCTAAAAAGCTTAGACAACCCTTTGAAAAAAATTCAGTCTAGAGACTGAATGCTCCAAGCTGTTCAACCACATTCCACAACCTCTGAATGTTAACAGTGCCCTTACCTTTGGAAGCAGTCTCACAAAAACACAATTTCCAGTTTAAGTTTGAAGCCCTTTAGAAGGCGCAAGACCACAAAGCAATGGAACCTTCATTAAAACGACATTTAACACATTTACAAGTTCTGAAGGAATTTTCACCCCGAAAGGTGAATGGAGTTACTGAAGTTTTCCCATACCAAATGTCAAACACAAAGCATGTCAGCTGCAGTATGCACATACAGTCAACCCTGATTTATAAACAGAACTGCACATCTGGCAGTTTTAAGTACTGCAGGCCGAAATAAATGGCACACTGACTGGAGTTCAACATGCTGCTTATTTCAGACAAAGCACTTACGTGGAGATTTGGTGTTTGAAGGAAAGGGATCAACACAACCAACAAGGCAAGTACTCTATGCACCCTACAAACAGGGAAATCACTGGCTATAGGAGTAAGACAACAATGAAAGCTATAGTTCAAGGGATTATAGTTGGAAAGTGTAAACAGCATATCAGTCTGTGTGCTCTGTGTACCAATAACACGGTTAGCAAAAGGTGAAGAGTTACACCAGCTGTAAAGGCATACAGCATAATAGGCAAAGTGCCTGGCAAGTAGAAATCAGCATAACAAATTGCAACAGAAATACTTGGAACGAGGATCTAAACCTCTTCTACAGTATCAATTAAACAGTTTGGAGGGACAAGTACATCTCACAGAGGATACTTACTGTTCTGGAACAGACTCCCCAGTACTCAGTGTTGCAGTCAACACCTATGGGTTATCCCTGCTGTGGTAGCCCTCGGCTGGCCGGAATACCAGAGCCAATGTTGTGCGCCAGCTGCTCTCACCAGTAATCTGACGTCAAGTCATCAGTACTATAAAGCAAGGCAGCCGACGTCATTACATCAGTGTTTCTTGCCCTAACCCGTCAGAAGCACAACGAAAAAGAGAGAAGTGGTCCTGGTGGCTAAGAGCCAACTTGGGAAGCAGGTGTTCCCCTAGGGGAAGATGTTACATGGGGGATGGAGGGAGGGAAACCAAGACTGCAACAGTGAATACACTTGAACATCTATATTTCTGGTAAGTGTACGCAACTGTACTATGTTCTTTGTGTTTAACTGTTGCAGTCATCACCTGTGGGATGATTCTCAAAGCTGAGATAAAGGGTGGAAGGATAGGTAGAGTCCTAGGTATGGGACAGGAGGCCCTGCAGAATTACAGAGGCAAACCCTGTCCTAGACTTAGAAAAAAGAGGTAGGTGGTAATGCTTTGTAAAGGTATGGACAGAGGTCCAGGTGGCCACTTCCAAGATATCCCTGGTAGGTACTCCTCTGAGGAAGGCAGTGGATGTTGCCCTAGTGGAGTGGGTACGGATAGACTTAGGGATGGGTTTCCCCATGTCATCTGTAGCAGAAATGGATACAGTGTGAAATCCATTTGGAAATGGTTTGGAGATGAGCTTCCCTTCTGTCCCTGGGGCAAAGTTTACAAGAAGCTGGTCAATTTTTCTGAATAGCTTAGTGCGGTCCAGAGAGTAT
Organism: Protopterus annectens; assembly: GCF_019279795.1. Lineage (NCBI taxonomy): Eukaryota > Metazoa > Chordata > Ceratodontiformes > Protopteridae > Protopterus > Protopterus annectens. The sequence continues at coordinate 1,204,631,229 of NC_056725.1, read as the reverse complement.
CCAAGTAGTCTGTGCATGTCTAGTTGGTGTTGGATTCTTTCTCCCTTGTTTTGAGGGTTGGGAAAGAAGGTTGGAAGGTGTATAGCCTGGTTAAGGGTCACATCAGATACCACCTTGGGCATAAAGGAGGGATTAGTCCTCGGGGAGACTCTGTCTGCATGGAAAATTATGAAGGGCTCGACAGCCACGAGAGCTTGAAGTTCTGAGACCCTTCTGGGTGAGGTGATAGCTTGCAGGAAGGCAGTCTTCCAGGAGAGACATTTCAATTCTGTTGAAGCGGCAGGTTCGAAAGAAGGTAAGGTTAGTTTCTCCAATACATAATTCAGGTCCCAGGGTGAAGTAGAAAGTATTCTGGGAGGCCTAATATTAGAAGCCCCCACAGAGGGATTGCTTAATCAAGGGATGAGAGAAGAGGGGCAGGTCTGAATCATAATGGGCACAGATGGCCAAGGCATGGATTTTAATAGATTTTTTAATAGAGGAGAAAGAGAGGCCACTATTAAGCAACTCTGCTAAGTAATCCAGGATGAAAGGGATGGAAGGTTCTGCCCCCCTTTTGATAGTTTCCAGGAGCAGAATCTTTTCCATTTTCCTGCATAAGATTTTCTTGTGCTGGGCCTTCTGGCCTCTGTGATTATATCCAGGACCCGTTTGCTTAACAGTGACTTCTTGTTAGTTTTTGTCTACAATTGGTAGTGCAAGCAGCCTTCTCGGAAGCCAGTGCATGAGTCGTGGCTCCGGACACAACAGAGCCAGACAAAGCCAAAGGCTTGGAAGACTAAGTGGATTTCTGCAGCATACTCCTCTGAAAGGGTCTCAGCAGAGGCATGTGTAGAAAGCAAGTCGGGCATCAGGGGCTGCGAAAGCACCTCACTGAATTCCGGAGAACTGACTACTTGCTTAGTGGTAGCGCCATTGGAAGGCTTAGCCTTGTGTGGCCTGTCTCTATCTTTACTTTTTTCGGAATGTTGGATTGTTGGCGGACTGGCACCATATCGTAATTCAAAGACGAATACAAAAATAATTGTCTACAAAAGGAGATCTACTGCGAATGGTTCCCGTATTAAAGAGGGCACAGAACCTGCAATGAGGGACTTTGTGGTCTGGGCCTAAACAAGTGATGCAGTAAGAATGAAAGTTTGTGTGGGATCTGCTTTCCACAGGCGAGACAATTGTTAACTTTTTCGGACATCGGTTAGAACAAGAAAAAAAGGGTCCCCAACGGGGTACTTCGCTTTAGACCTTTTCTGTTGAAATTCAACTTCTGGTAGCGACCGACTGGCATTTGTGCGAAATGCTTCTGCTACAGGCTCCAAGGCAAGAAAGACTGATGTAATGACGTCGGCTGCCTTGCTTTATAGTACTGACAACCTGACAGACGACAGCAGCCGGCGCACAAAAACTCTGGTATTCAGGCTGGCCGAGGGTTACCACAGCAGGGATAACCCATAGGTGATAACTGCAACAGTGAAACACAAAGATCATCAAAGGTTATCCCTGTCCATTTTCAAAACACAACATAGATCTGTGGATGGTAAACAGAAAATTTACTCTGGACTGCCCCCTGCACTACTACTGGACAGCTGGAACTCCTGAATGTTTTAACCCATGGTAACCACTTGATTTCACACTGAGCTGATCGAAGGAAAGACAGAGGAAACTCGGAGCTATAACATATAACAGTAAGTATCCTGTTTTTTGTTTATTTTGTTCTTTATTTCTTTGTTATTTATAGCACTATGTGTACTGTGTATTTTTCTATTTAGTTTCACTGTGTGTGAGGTATTAACTGGAAATTGTCCACTTTTATTAAGCATCTGTTGGGTTGTTTCTTTCTGATAACTTGTTGCAGTTCAACTCTTTTTTTCTAGAGGCTCCTTTAGCTGTTTAAAACTTTCATTTAAAGGCTCACTGCTGCTTTTCTGCTGTGAGAAACATTTCTGCAGTTAGTTTCTCACCCTCCCTCCCTGGTGGTATAGTGTTTTTATTAGTTGGTGGCTTTGCAGTTGCCCGCCCCTAGTGTAAATTTGATCTGGGAGCCTCCTCCCAGTCTAGTTTCATTACCTCATTCCACCCAGTACAGGGAGAACATTTGAGAAGGCCAGTCAGCTTAGTTTCTGCTACTCCTTTCCCTCTTTCCACTTAAAAAAAAAAAAAAAAAATGTACCTGCTTTGACTTTGTGTTTCTTCCTACTTTATTTAGCTTTTGCGTCATCTTAAAAGTACTCAATTGTATTTATTACTGCTTGGTGTAACTCATTCTAAGCCTTTTAGTTTAAGCACTTGGGCTTCAGACCAGTTATTTTACATTAAGAGGGTTCGTGGTCTGCACTCTTGTGGGAGGAGAGGCTGGACTCTGCCCTTCTGAGCTGGGAATTTCTGGTTAAAGGCTTATAGTGCCTGCATATTTGAACTGCTTCTTACTGAAATTGGTACACCTTGCTTGCTGTAGCATAGATTAGATCCAGGCCTGCTGAATCTAGCTTTGTTTGTATGCTTGTTTGTTTGCTTATTTCCCTGAAACGCTAATTCCACCTAAAACGCGGCTTTTCAGCGCTTCTGTGGATCCCTAGTGATATCTGCCTTGCTTACTGTACTTATTTCCTTGTTTCACTTGAAAGAAAGTTACTGTTTGTCATTTTTGCATTTAAGTTACCTGGCACTTGCTCACCAAGTCAGCACTAAAAAATTAAAAGCACTACACCCTCAAACTCCCCTTGAGTACCTTGTTCCCCATTGGCCCTTTTTTTCAATTATAAAGGAATTCCCAATACTATTCTAGCATGTCCAAAAGTCAGTTGTCAATCTTCTCTCCGGTCCAGCTGGTGAATCTGGGAATCTTGAGGCAGTGTTACAACTGCCTCATGTACACAGACTACCCTCTCCTCCTCCCAACAAATTCCAACACATGTGAGAGATGCAACCATATAGCCAAACTGGAGGATAAGCTCTCTCAACTCAGTACTGGCGGAACAAGTAAGGAGGAGAAGGAAACCACACTCACTACAATTCCAGTCTCACATAGATCTGCCACGACAGCAAACCAAACACAAATACACAAACATACTCAGAGGCTCTAAATAAAAATCTGCCTAAGCAGAGACCTCCAAAGCAGACACCTAAGCAACCGCTACACCAAAACAAAACACATGCAACACATAGCTCACAAAGCCAGTGTGCCGAAGAGTCACAACCCTTAAGGTTAAACAACACACCTGATACACTTGTAATAGGTGACTATCGTCAAGCACACTGACGTCCCGCTCACCAGGCTGAACAAGGAGAAGGTCACGGTGAGCTGCCTGTCGTGCACTAGGATCCACCACATAACACAAGCACAAGCAATTTCAACAATTGGCTTACGTATTGGTGTCACTCAAAAGGGATCCAATGCCTGTCAGCCTGGGATGACATGCTCGACAAGCCACGATGCTTCGCTAGGGACGGCTTGCACCTGTCACCCCTGGGCTTTCTGATATTGGCAAAGGCTCTTGCTACCCCCATAGTGCCTTTTTTAGGCAAGGCTCAAAAGACAAACCCACCTCCATAGGTATCACAAGGGATAAGAAACAGAGTAATGCTACTCAATGCCAGAAGTCTAAACCTCAAGATGCACGCACTTGAAACTCTCCTTAGCAAGGAGAACATAGACATCTGTGCAGTAACAGAAACCTGGTTCAAGGCTCCCAAGAGCACCCCAGCACTACCAGGTTATACCTCATACCATGCTTTTCAGCTCAAAACTTGGACCGAACCACAAAAGGAGGAGGAGTATTAATATTCGTCAAAGATACCCACACCTCCAGGTTGGTGGCACAGCACGAAGCATCAGACACTATCTATGTGCAACTAACAGTGGGTAAAACTGCCTTCCAGTTTATAGCCTGCTACAGACCACCCTCCCAAACCCAGGAACCCCATTCGGCCTTCCTGAGAACACTGGAAAATATGAAGGTCTCTCCAAACACCATTATATTGGGTGACTTCAACTACCCAAACATAGACTGGGAGCATTACTCTAGCTCCAACACCCTAGCCCAAAGGATCCTAGAATTTATAAACTCAAATGCTATGGAACAACTTGTTACCACTCCCACAAGAGGGGAAAACATACTGGACCTGATCATCACCAACATGGGGACTCTATGCTCCAGACCAGAAGTGTATCCCTCACTGGTAAGATCAGACCATAAAATAATCTCACTGGATATTCACATCCCAACCCCACCCCCTGCCCAGAAAACCACAGTGAAAAACTTCTCTAAAGCAAATTTCACACTCCTCAAAACCAAGGTGGAATCCTTCAAAGCCCCCGGGCCTGTGGAAAATACAGCCCAGACCACAGAAACCTTTATAAATGCATTCTATGAACACCTTCAGGAATGCATGGATCATGCAATACCAAATAAAACCAAGACCCAATCCTCCAAAAGCAGACGTCCTGTCTGGTGGACCCCAGCCATAAACAAACTATACAATAGAAGAAGGAAGCTACTACATGACAGAGCAAAATCCCAAAAAGGGAAGGAATCTGTGATCAGTATTAGCAAAAAACTATGGGCACTCATAAAATCGTCTAAGGCCAGCATTGAGAGAAAAATTGCACAGGACACTAAGGATAATCACAAGGCTTTCTTTAGTTATGTTAGAAACCTGGGTGGGAATTCCCACATATGCTCAGAATTAGTCCAAAATGACAAAAAATACACCGAACCCACAGACATTGCCAACATCCTAGCTGACAGGTTCAGCGCAACCTCCCCCCCATCAAAAGGGCAAATATCTATCCCAGCAGAGAGCTGCCCCCTGACATCTCAGATGCTCAGGTAAGAGCCGCCCTCTCCAAAGCAAAAAACACACCTTCAGTGGGACCAGACGGTGTCCCAGGGCTGCGTCCTACATGAACTAAGCTAAACCCAAACATAAAACTACTGTTCAATCTCAGCCTTACTACAGGATATGTACCCAAAGAGTGGCGTACAGCAACAGTGGTCCCTCTCCACAAAGGTGGTGCCTCAACGGATCCTGGAAACTATCGCCCCATAAGCCTGACCAGCTTGGTCTGCAAAGCTATGGAAAGGATCATAATGGACCTCATAAAGATATTGGGGACCTACAGACACTGAATCCTACCCAGTTTGGCTCTGTTAAGGGTAGATCCTGACTCTTAAACCTGGTCGATTTCTTTGAAACAGTCACCAAGGCCATTGACGAGGGAAAGGTGGTCCACACAGCCTACCTGGACCTCGCAAAAGCCTTCGATACAATACCCCACTCAGGCATTATAGATAAGCTCACCAGCTTAAATATAAACCCCTATGTCACTAGATGGGTTGCAAACTTGCTCAAGGACAGAACCCACATGGTTAAAATTGCTGGAGCCATGTCGGACTCCAAACCAGTTACAAGTGGCGTCCCACAAGGCTCAGTCCTGGGACCTCTCTTGTTCGGTATATATTTCTCGGAGGTACAGGCCAACACGGAAGGACAGTGGCTGACCAAGTTCGCAGATGACTGCAAACTGGGCGCAATCATCGACTCTCCAGCCGACACAAGCATCCTCCAAAAGGGCCTCATAGAAACAGACAACTGGTGCCAGAGCCATGGCCTCAAGCTAAATGCCAAAAAGTGTATAGTCATCCCCTTTGGCAAAAACAAAGTGACCACAAATTACCACATAGGTGGTAATCCATTAAGTACAGAAGAAGTAATTAGAGACCTGGGGACCCAAGTTGATAGCAATCTCTCATTTGACAACCACGTGGCCAAATTGGTTAGAAAAACATTTTATATAGCCCACCTAATCATAAAGGGATTCACATCTAGATCAGGGGAGGTCATCGTGCTTCTTTACTCATCCCTCATCAAGCCCATAATTGAGTACAATTCCCCTTTTGGGATGTACCTTACCAGACACCTGCAGCAACTGGAAAGACCCCAAAAGTACCTCACCAAGAGGATCAAAGGGCTCAAACAGATGCCATATGCTGCCCGGTTAAAGAAACTCCAGCTCTACTCAGTGGCATACCGCCTGCTCAGAGGCGATCTGTGCTTGACATATAAAGCCATGTCCAACCCGGAATTAATGGACATGCTGCACCTCAGAAAATCCAAATCCCATCGAGCTACGCGCTCGAGAGACTTGAACCTCAGCACTGAAATAAATAGGACATGCTGGAGGGACAGATTCATAACCCAGAGGCTCCCTTCACTCTGGAATAAAATCCCAGTCCAGGTTAGGCAGAGTCCCTCATTGACTCTCTTCAAGAGGAATCTTGATGAGTGGATGGGAGATCGTAGTTTTACCCCGGGTATCACTTCTGTGTCACTGTTAGACAGAGGCACAGTATACTAACCTCGAAAAAGGGCATAGCAAAATTAATTTAAAATGGGTGGCGAAAGCCAAACACACTCTGGCTAGGCTTATAAATGCCCTAGGGCAGATAGCCTAGTATGAACCTATATGTAGGGACCAGCTAAGACAGAGTCCTAAAACAGACTGAAGAGCTGAAAGAAAACTGACTTGCACATACTAAGGCCAAAATTGCAGTTTCTCAAGAAATTCCTTTTTCCCTGAGGTATGGTGATCTCTGAGAGTATATATATGTTTGGGGGGATGGAGGATGGGGGCTTACCCCCCCCCCCCCGGAAAAAAAAAGTTTGAAGGAGAAGAGCTATATTCACTCTTCTCCTGCATTTTATGACCTTTTTTTTGGTTTCAAGTATAAACATTTCAACAGAGCTTTATCCCATGCATGGTTCCCCCAAATTATTTGTGGTATGCTATCAGTAATTCTTCAAGGGTTGGGTAAGACCAATGTAACACCAAATTGTATAGGTTAATTCAAGCACCAAAAAGTAAAGTGGCAAGGCTTGAAATGGCCTGCAAGGGCAGCTAGCCTAGTACTTGCATATGAACCTATAAATGCGAAAGCAGTTTTCTGGAAGGCTGAACTGTATTACAGGGGTAAACGGTACAGTACATTCTTATGTGTACACCACTCACTTATCACTAGACAAAAAGTGGTTTATACCATTTGGGGTTGAGGGACAAAAAAATGTGGATGTTTAACAAAATACGAAAGTACAAGTGTGTGTTGCATTAATCTACACCTACAGCTTTTCAGAGTTTGGGCTGTGACTACTTTACTAGTACATAACAGGGGTCACAATTCACAATTAATCTAATCTGCATTAACTACATTAACCATATCTGCTTAAAAGCCCAAATTTGCATTTCATGGAAGTGATTTTCTGGTAAACCTACCTTGACATTGAATACAGCGATCTAATGTCTTGGTTGCTCTTTTGCTGTAAAAGATTCCGGTGACACCCTCTCCCCCCTTTTTTCTGACTTTTTTTATGCCATTGAAGCTGTGCCTTCATTTAATTTTTGGCTGACTATCCTCCATCCTTACGTCATATTAGGTATCCAATTATGGCTGACAGTTTATTGAAGACTAGTGTGGTTGCTGCAGACAGTAGCCATATGTAACTTAGTGTAGCAACGCCTTCAGTCTATGAATTAGTAGACGCATTATCCATATTTGATGGCGGAAAACTGTTCAAGTATCAGCAAGGTTAATGCTAACAATGTCGAAGAGGATGTGTGGTCTCCACATAAAAGTGAAAGGTATGTAAGCAATCAAGAGTGGGTAGGGGTTATTATAGTATTTCTTTTAAGTTGTGATTGAGGTAGATTTTATTAACTTCATTTAAAAGTTTGACATTTTTAATCATATTTAATTTTTGTTGAGAAATACAAGTGTTGTGCAGCACTTGTAAGCTTTTTTCTCGATTGGAAAGGAACCTAACACTCCCAATGTACTTGAAACCAGTTAGTAGACATCACTCTCTCCAAACACAATTACATTTTCTTAGTAGTATTCCACCACATTATCATTTAGGCACTAAGCATGAAGAGTTATCCAGTAATAATCTTCTTCTTTCGGCTTTTTCCTGGTTAGGGGTGCCACAGCGGATCACCTGTCTGCTCATGATTGGCAGTAGAGTTTTATAGTGTTGAGTTGCCAGCCCGGCGTCAAACCTTCCACAGAAGGCACAGACATGCACACACTCACACCTAGAGCCAATTTAGTGTGTCCAATCTACCTACAGCATGTCTTTGGGATGTGGGAGGAAACTCACGTGACCAGTTAGCGAGGACATGCAGACTCCGCACAGAAGGCACCCCAGCCGAGGATCGAACCAGAGAACCTCTTGCTGTGTACAGTAAAAATATTTACTGAATTTAATGCCATTTAACAGCCTATAACGTCCACTATTATACCAATTATAAACATTGCAGATAGTCAAATAGCTCTTAAAACATTATCACCACTGACGTAAAGACAGGATTGAGAGACACTGCATAAAAAAAAAAAAAAAAAAAAAAGCTTGCCACATGCCAATGATTCCCACTTTAAATTTACAACCCTGACATGATGTTATAACAGGTAGGTGAAAACTAAGTGTGTTGAATTAATAGAGGAAAAAGGATTCACTGGAAGAAAATGACAACTGTTGTCAGAACTGTAATTACTACACCACCAACGTATTACTAAACAAAACAGAGGACAAACATTACAGGGACAAATCAGTAAGTCGGTTTTTGGCACAGTCTGTGTTCTGGTTTGTATGTTTTGGAATTTGTTTGCTACAAACCCCTACTGGGTTGTACCAAGGATATGCAAACACTGTCATTGCAACCAAGTAACTGTGCGCACCTGAAGCAAGTTATTGCTTATGTTTGGTAAACTAAACATTTCCATAGTTTGTGTATGTATGTGCACATATGAATGGGACTCTTACCTTAGCAGCACACAAAAAACAAATTCCGAAAAACACAAACCAGAAAAGGCAATGAAAAGGCAGTCATCCATTGTACCAAACTGCACTGCTGTGTTTTGAAGGGAAAAAAGACAGCTTGTACTACACACACAACACAGCTGCATCCTCCATACTACCCTTGTTTTATAGATACACTATTGGGTGTCACACTACCTTAAGGACGGGGACCCAAATTATTTAGCATAAGTAAGGTTTGCGCAACCTCACACTAACCATACAGCAGTAAGGGAGTTGAGAAGGTAGGACGCATGGAAGGTGAGACAGCATCACAGGCGGTCTTCTAAACAGGATAAAACAAAGTAGCATCACCATTATGTACCCCTTTCAATCATAGTCCAACCAAAGGCTTTGTTCCTGTGGAATGGAGAACAGTAACAATCATTCCCCTCCACAAAGGTGGCCTAGCAACAGACCCGGGGAATTACAAACCCATAAGCCTAACCAGCCTCATCTGTAAGGGCATGGAACACATCATTATGTACCTCATAAAGACATAGGCTATCTCCAAACCCTGGATCCTACCCATTCAGCTTTGTCAAGGGCAGATTCTGCCTGTTAAATCTTGTGGATTTTTTCGACCAGGGCCATTGATGATGGCAAATCTGTGCACAAAGCCTACCTAGGCCTGGCAAAGGCTTTCAACAATCCCACCCCTCAGGCATTGCTGAAAAACTTAGCAAACTAAATGTAAACCCCTTCTTTGGAAGATGGGCTGGTAAATGGCTCACAAACCAAACACACTATCAGAGTGGGCGACTCCACATCAACCACCAGACTTGTTACCAGTGGGGTGCCACAGGGGGGTCAGTGCTGGGCCCTCTACTGTTTGGTATATGCTGCTCATAAGTTCAGGTCAAAACTAAGATTGTGGCTAACCAAGTTTGCATGCAACTGCAAACTGGATGCAATTATTGAATCCCCATATGACGTCAGTATACTCAAGGAGGGTCTTACACAGACCAGCAACTGGTGTCTTGATCATAGTCTCAAACTAAATCCAAAGAAATGCATCATCATTCCCTTCAGCACAATGTCCCTTTACACTAACAAATCAAGAATACCCTACCCCAGGTACCCATGAAGTGTGGTAAGGGACTTGGGTTCACAAGTTGACCACAACTAATTTTGACCACCATGTATCTACTGTGGTAAGAAAGGTGTCCTACATAGCACACTTAATTAGTAAAGGCATTGTCGCAAGACAGGTTATAACCCCTCTATACTTGGCACTAATCCAGCCCATAATTCAGTATAATGCCCCATTCAGCAAGTACAGTACGAAGTACATGCAGCAATTAGAAAGACCTCAGAGGTTTCTAAGAAGATCAAGTGACTCCAGCGCATGCCACACACAGACCAACTAAAGTCACTGTTATTCTACTCTGTATCATTTAGACTTCTTAGGGAAGACTTGTGCCTGGCTTACAGAGCAATCTCAGACCCAAACCTAATGAACTTACTGCATATCCGTAAATCAAGTGGGACTAGAGTCACCTGTTTCAGGGACCTAAATATGGCCTGCTACTTGAATAGGACATGCTGGAGGGACAGATTCATCACCCAGCGACACTGTTCAAAAAGAACCTGGAAGAGTGGATGGGGCACTGTAAATTTTTACTGGGAATAGCACCCACAACCCTCCTGGACAGGGCAGTCATTACTAAATGCAATCTTGGTTATTAACTAACATTTCCATGGTATTACATTGGGATGAAACGGCTAGGCTTGAAATGACCTCTGGATCGATAGCTTAGTAATAGCCTATGATCCCTATAAAAACTTGAAATTTTATTTTATTATTTTTCTAGAATTGCCTTATTCTGCACACTGTGTGAGAAGCAAGCGGCACAGTGTGTGCACATGAGCGACAGTGCGTGCAAGAGGGGGGTGTATGCACGTGACAGCAAGAGGGGGAGTATGCGTGCACGAGCAAGCAACAGGGTTGTGTGTGAGCAGGAAGGGGAGTGTGTATGCGTGGGAGTGTATGCATGAGCAAGAGTGCATCATTGTCAGATAGAAGGCTGGCTTGTGTATGGAATAGTACTGATTCAGCAATAATTCTATACTCCATGGAGTGCAGTGATTATGCTGATATTCGAAAAAAGCCAAATAAGATGAGCACCAGAATGGCCCAAAAAACAGTCTTAACAAATAAGCATCCCCTGCTTAAGTTGCTAAGGTTAGGTTTAGTGCTAAGAGTCAAATCTGGCAATAGTGACCAGCAAATAACAGCAGAACAAGACTTGTTTCTGCCTGATGTTAGTCACTAAAGGACCTTGACTTTGTTAGAATAAAAAGGATGTATGTTTGCCTATAATTTCTGAAAGATACAAATTATGAAACTCAAATGTATTTCATTATAAATTCAGTTCAGTAATTTGTCCACAAACCATGGACTATATAATATATATTATAAACATATGAGGCAAAGATCTGGACAGTTGAGAGGTATGGAAGAACAGTGTAAACGTTGGGGACTGTTACACTGCTTTTCTCATAAGTGCTCTATTTACGTAGGAGCACTTGTCCTACTCTTCCCATCCCCAAGCCATCATTCCATGCCCCTGTACAGTAAACTCCAAGTTAACTGTCCCCCACATGGGAATTGGTAGATGCCGCATAACTGAAATTTCTGGTTGCTTTAGAGTTGCTATTAAAAATAGGCCCGACTAATACTATACCTTATACTATTAGTGTGGCTTGACTTGTTCTCAACTTGGGGGAGAGGGAATTTATCACCGATTTCCTTTTTAAAACTCAAACTCTAAAAACGTAAGGTATGTTTCTGGGTGGGAGAGGGGGACAGAAGATGCAACACATGAAAATTGTACAGCATTTCTTAGATTTTTTTTTTTCCTGGTTACTTTGCTTGAGAGTGCTGGTTGTTTGAGAGTTTACTGCATCTCGTATGGAGCCAATGCCTTTTTTTTTTTTTTTTTTTATTATTATCAGTATTAATACAACTGCCTGACTTCAACAACACAAACTCAGCGACTATCCATACTTACAACTGTTTACATCAGTCAGTTTACAACAGCTCTGCTTGTAAATCTTATCTAGGATATCTCAAATTCCACTGCTTAATGGCTACCATTCATCCAGCATAACTGTTAAAAGAGCACCTTTCAACTCTTAAATTACTCAGTTACTCAACAAAGGTCTTTTTCTAGGGCCCTTGCTAAACACCATATTCAACAATGGCCTCTGAAAACACTGTAAGCTATGCATATATGCTCATTATCAAATCTGGATCAAAATCTTCAATCCTCTATCTAGTTTGACTCAGAGTGGTGCAGACAATTACTGCTACAAGACTAAGGACATATTTGGAACAAAACTTGGAACTTCCCAAACTTCACCCAGCTGAAGTATTACATCCTCGTCTGGGATGACACTTGATACAGTCCATTTTATAACTTATTTGTGAATCCTTCACATATCATTCATTTGATAAGCATAATGACACCATTAAAGATTAAAAAATGTTCAGTGCTGGGATGGTGTTAGAGCCACAAATACTTTTTACTGAAGAAGCACATCTCATTCTAGGCAAGGGTAATCTTACAGCAAATATAGAACATTATAGCCTACAGCTATTCCTGTCAAAAATAAATAAAAACTAAAATTAGCACTACAAACCTCTTTAAATAGCATCAAGTTCCAGGCTCCAACAAAAGTGAATCACTGTCAGGTTTTGGCAAAAGCCAACTGCCTCACAATTCAGCAAAGATAAACAAGAGTAGTTGCTGGAGCCACAAACAGTTTTGGTAAAACACAGTCTTAAATAATGTAGAATCCACATAAAAAGCAATAAAACACAAGCGCTAAAAACACTTTCGCCTCTAGGGCTGTCGGCTTTGAAACGCAGTATCCATTTCAATTCTTCTATTTCAGTTTGAGGCTTAATGCTACCTCCTCTTACTGACTATTTGAAATTTATGATCTTGCATACAGTTATGTGCAAGTCAGTTTCAAGAATATGTTATATGTTACTAAGTGCATTAGTTGGAATAAAGCTCCTGATACCAGACACGTTGTTACATATTCATGAATCTGAGCTGCTCATTTAGGTACATGGGACATAAATGCCCATTTTGATCCCACATAAGCTGCACTACGTAGTAAGGTTGAAAATGTACATCGAATTGGTGTCCGACATTGCTCTTAATGCACACTCCTACTTATTACAGGAATCTTTGGATAAAATTCTCTCCTTCGAAAAGCAACTTACTGAGATTAAAAAAAAAGAAAACTTAAGCATGAGACAGATTTCAAAAATGGCAATATTTTCACTTGTCCCAATAGGAACACTCTAAACTGGCCACTTGATCAACACACAGTAGTAGCTGACTATGTCGAACAACAGTGTAAACCAGCATTTGTGGTTGCTAACAATATACAGGCTCTTGATCCTCTGGATTTTTCCCTGTTAACGGAGAACCCATTACCACTAGCAACACTAGAGCAGAGGAGACGGGACTGATGGAAGTATCTAAACAAAACAGACCATCTTCAGAGAACACGAAGCCAAACAAGGAACAAAATAAACCTGTAATTAATCTTTCCTCTTACATTTTAAGTGCAGATGAACAATTTGTTTTACCTAAATGCTTTTCTTATATACCTGCCTCTTATACTGACTTACCACAAATGCTGAGCTCAGATAAAAGACTGAACAAAATATGCCAAAAAGTAATAGTACTTTTGCACCTCCTAACCATCCTTTGATTTTTAACATTTGAGAAACTGGATTTAGTTTTGTTGCTGCTGGATTATCACTGGTACAGTTTTTCTTTTTTTATTCAACAAAGATCCATTTTTATTCCCAGAATGCTGATTTACGAGATTCTCAACCTTAACCACTATTCTCTAAAAATCTACTAAATTCTTGCACTTTTTCTCCAGAATGCTTCATTCCAACCTAGACACAAACTCTTACAGAATCCCCAAATGTGCACTTGTCTCCAGCACCCTAGCTTCAAGAACTCAGAACCTTTAGCAGCATTCCCCACAACACCCCCTGCCTTCCCTCAACCTCCTCTTTTAAAAATCACCATACCTAATACAGCTACCCAGCCAGCCTCAATAATCACAATGGGGTCACTTAACATTCTAATGTAAAACTAGATAAAATAGCTGTAAGAGATTACCAAGCACTTCGAAAAAACGTGGCAGTTGTATTTATGGCATCCGTTCTGTCTGCTTCTATTTGAGCAAACATCTGTTTTTCTATAATAAATGCATTAAGACTTTTGGTAATGAGCGCCATTTTACTTGCAACAAAAAAATGTGTTGTATGTTGCAACTTGCATTTTGTGTGACTTGTTTTCTCTAAGGAAGACTGGTAGGCAGCTGACTCTGAATTATATTAACGCAATGAAAGAACACTTCAATGAATACAGTGTGGTGTCCAAGTGAAGTGCAGTAATTATAAGCATTTCTTTTTTTTTTTTTTGGGGGGGGGAGCAGTTTATGAATGTTTGGTTACCAACTCTGACTTCAGTAAAATAAAACTACACTGGCAAAGATAATTAAATGAGCAAATATTGTTTGTCAAATCAACTGCTCTGCTTAAATTGTTTAAGTATTAAACTTCTCCTAAAAAGTAGGAACTGTCAGGGTTCTAACAGCAGGGCACGGGAAACCAGCTCTAACAATGCATTAATACTTCTTCCAGTGTTTCTAGGACTGGACTGCAGATAAAGTGGATTTGACTCAGGCAGGCCTTTAAATAACTTGAATCTTAACTGTACTTCAGAGAACTCCTTTGCCTCCTCCCATTTGAAGGCTTCCATTGTTCTGTGAAGGATGCTCCCAAATACCCTCTGGTGGAGAAGTAGGGATAGGATTCAAATTCAAACTGAGGGAGATTTTTTTTTTTTTTTTTTTTAACATGCCAGCATATCCACCTCAATCAAATGTCCAAATCCTCTTCTAGGGAAGATTAAATTTTCCTCCTTTAAGCAGAAGCCTCACACCATATGCATTCCCAAGACGGGCTGCTTGGGGGGAAAAAAAAGTGTAATCAAGTTGTGCACCAGGTGAAGACGGTTCGGAGATGCAACCAGGATACAAGAACGTCCAAGTACTGCCCAGCATTATCTATGACCATCATGGCAGCCCAGTTTGGCTTGGGCATCTTTGGCCTCAACAGTAGTGTGGTAGCTATCTTAAGGGCTTCAGTTTCAGTAGATACCTGACAACACTCTTCTTGTTCACAAAGAGGTTAGCAGCGAAAAGAGCATTGGGATACCACTCTCCTCTTTTTGGAGCAATGATACAGATGCTGGCGCCAAATGCCCTCAGGCAGACCTCCTGATCATATGACAGCACTCTTGATTATGCTGCGAGGACTTACCTGTATCTAACAGTTTAGCTACCTCCAAAGTAGTTGTACCACAGGCTTCAGCATTTAACTCTGGGACCGGGAATGTTACTTTCTGATATCTGTTGCTGGGTACCAGAAAGCTTCTGCATTCCAGGGTCATTAGCTTCCCTTCATTTCTCTATGTCACATTTCCCCAACAGCATAACACAGCTTCCTTTGAACTAGACAGTCATAGAAAGATTCCATGTGATGTTGGATTGGGTTCAGGTTGAATTATACACAATGTGAATAACTGTGTTGTGTTCAGAGTGTAGACAATCAAGAATAGAAATAGTGTGGTGGTGCTGCGGTAGCGGTGTCGCCTCACAGACGTTGCCCGTTCGATTCTCAGTTAGAGCGTCTTCTGTGTGGCAACATGCGTGAATGGGCGTTCCTTCATTGATGGTTGTGCGTTAGGCCCGGCAAGCCAGCACGTAAAACTCTACTGCCAATTAGTGGACCAGAGTTCTGCTGTGGCAACCCCTAACCGGGAAAAGACGAAAGACCAAAAAAAATTAGGGATTTTGTTTCTTATGCTGAAGACAGTTATCTGTCTTTTCAACTTCATTAGTTGAAAAAATTGATGCCGTCTACTACTGCACCTTACCTAATCCTATTAGAGTCTATTATATCCATTTGTATCTAAATCTGCAACATTTCCTTAAACAGTTTATTATACTTCCAGTGTATTATGCAGTATTCTCAACCTTCTGAAAACAACTGTATTGCTTTATGTATCTGTGATAGTCATTGATCTTTCTTTGCCTGGGTTTATTACTCCAATGTAATATGCTGCATTGTCAGCCATCTGAAAATTATTGTACTGCTTAATGTGTATATGATTGTTAATGGAGCTTTTCTCCCCGGGCCTCCACTGAAAACGGGCTCTTCTTGGACCAGTGGACTTCCCAAGTTATCAAACTGAAATAAATTACATGGCAGCTACACTGAACTGTATGGAAAAAAAAGATTTCTTCTCTGGGCATCAGAACAGACACTAGAATTCCTGCTAACAGAAATCCCCAACAGTCATAACTGCAACAGTGAATAATACAAGCCTCTTATCTTATAAACTAAGTCAAGTTCACATAACATAGTTACTGTACTTTAGAAGAGAAGTGGACTGATGGTGGGGGGGTACAGATGCCAGAAGGGAAAAGTATTTGAGCAGGGCAACAGCATATGGTAATTTTATCGCCAAAAAATGTTAACTACAATTTGCAAAAGCATGTACTGCAATTAACTGGCAGAAAATGATGTGGTATAGTTCACAATGAAAAGCTAGCCAAAACAATGATGAGCTGCAAAACAACAAAAGACTCCCTACAAAATAACATCTACCACTATGCACAACCTTTGCGATCAGTTCTGAAAATTGAGCAAAAGGAGAACAAAAACACGCAGGAAAAAAGGCAGCAGAAGACTCAATGGAATAAGGTATGAGAAGCTTAACAGTCTTGGACTGTATTTTCTAGAACTCCACTGGCCTAGGGGTTACTTAACTGGACAAAAGAATATGTTTTTTTTTTTCCTTTGGTAGGTAGGTTTCACATAATGGTTAAGGGTCTTCACAAGTACAGTGTTTGATTCTGATCTCAGATTACTGACTAGGCTTAAAATGGACCTTCAGGGCAGTTAGCCTAGTATTGACTTACAGGTTCATAGGTTGGTACTAGGCTATCTGCCCTAGGGCCTTATACAAGCCTAGCCATAATAATTCCCTGGATATTTCTTCCCACAATATTTACTTCCCTGAACCCCTGTCTAGCAGGGCAACTGATGTGAACCACGGAGTGAATTTCCTATCTCCTCCATCCAGTCGTCAAAGGTTCCTTTTGAA
The DNA here is from genome assembly GCF_019279795.1 of Protopterus annectens. NCBI lineage: Eukaryota > Metazoa > Chordata > Ceratodontiformes > Protopteridae > Protopterus > Protopterus annectens. Next base: position 1,204,614,172 of record NC_056725.1, on the reverse strand, counting down.
GGAGGGCCAATTAGGCGCTCTGCATGATCTGTATGGGCAGTCTATTCCAGAGTCTGGGGAGTCTCTGGGTCAGGAACCTATCCCTCCAGCATGTTTTTTTCATTGTGATAAGGTTTAGATCTCTGGAGCGTGTGGTTCTGAGGGATTGGGATTTCTTTAAGTGGAGCATGTCCAACAGCTCAGGGTTTGACATGGCCTTGTATGTTAAGCAGAGATCACCTCTGAGTACATGATATGCCACAGAGTATAGCTTGAGTGTTTTTTTTTTTTTTTTTTTTTTTTTAGACGGTCAGCATAGGGCATCTGCTTTAGGCCTGTGATTCTTTTAGTGAAGTATTTCTGCGGCTGTTGCAGACGTCTTGTAGGGTACATACCAAACAGGGCATTGTACTCTATAATGGATCTAATGAGGGGTGAGTACAGTGGGACAATGACCTCCTTTTTTATGGATGAAAAGCAATTAGTGATGAGGTGCGTCACATAGGATTGCCCGACTGTTGTGGCGATGTGGCTATCGAAGGTGAGACCACTGTCCAACCTGTGTCCCTAAGTCTCTCATTATCCAGTGTTTAGAGTACTGCCACCTATGTGGTAATTCATGGGTACATAATTTTTCCCAAAGGGGATAAATAGAAGTTATGTCCTTACCATAACGTTCCATGTGGAGTGTTCATCTCGCCTTTGTTCTTACACATGGGTTCGGAGCCGATCCTCGGCTCCGTGCCGGCCGACTGCAAGCTCTGCATCGAGAAGAAGCTCGAGGACATCTAATACCCACAATCCCCCTCTGCCTTTACCTCAGATCTAGTTTGCAAGCAACCCAGACATAAAGCACGCACACATGCCAAACTATATACATAAGTACATATATACAAACATACCAAGGGTATGATAGTAACACTAATACTGCAACAAGAGAAGGAGAATACTCCAGACCAGGCACCAAATAGAACGTTCTTCCTAAGGGTGGGAGGGTGGGACTGTAAGAACAAAGGCGAGATGAACACTCCACATGGAACGTTATGGTAAGGACATAACTTCTATATGTGATAGTGTTCAATCTCGCCGTTTGTTCTTACACAAGGGTAGCGTCCCTAGCTCCTTGTTCCTGAGGAACTCACGGGAGGACGTTCTTGAGCACAGTGGAACCAAAGGTTGCCCTGTCCCTAGAAACCTTGTCTACCTTATAATGAGAAATGAATGTATGTGGTTTAGACCAAGTAGCAGCTGCACAAATAGCGTCCAGTGGTAGGCGGGCTGCATGAGCCAAAGATGTAGACACTGACCTTGTGGAATGTCCTTTGGGTTTGTGTAACAGGGTTTGATTTGAAGAATCGTAGACATAAATTATACAATCCGTTAACCATTTAGAAAGAGTCCTTTTGGTAACTGCAAGTCCTTTCCTGCTATCAGCAAAAGCCACAAAGAGTTGATCTGTTTTTCTGTGATCCTTTGTTCTATCCAAATAAAATCTTAGCTGTCTGTGAACATCTAATTTGTGTAACATATACTCCATTTTGTTGGAGTGGTTTTTGAAGAAAGTGGGTAATTCAATGGACTGATTAATATTGTTAATAGAACACACTTTAGGGAGGAAGGATGAACTGGTTCGAAGAGAAACTCTGTCAGAGTGAAAGATCAAATACGGGTGCTTGATGGAGAGAGCCTGAAGTTCAGATACTCGCCTAGCGGAAGTAATGGCTACCAGAAAGAGAGTTTTCCAGGATAAAAATTTTAGTGGGCAAGAAGAGGCAGGTTCAAAAGGGGGCAACATTAATTTAGATAGCAACAAGTTTAGACTCCAAGGTGACGTGGGAGATCTGACCGGTGGTCTAATATGAAAAACTCCTTTTAAAAAGGCTTTACAAAGTCTGTGAGCTATAACCGGAGCTCCACCTTCTTCCACATGGAAATTCGAAATGGCAGCCAATTGAACTCTTAGTGTAGCAGGAGAAGCACCCTGATGGAATAAGTCTGTTAAGAACTCTAAGATCTTATTCAAAGGAGCTATAAAAGGATCCACATGGTGTGTATTGGCCCAGAATACAAATCGCTTCCATTTGCTAGCATATGTCTTAGTAGTGGAAGCTTTATGCGAAGCCACCAAAATATCCTGGACTGCTGGTGACAACAGATCAGACCTGGCTAAGTTGGGAATTGGAGCAGCCAAGCTGCTAGATGGAGGGACAGAAGCGCGGGATGGGGAATCCCTGACGAATGAGTCAATAGGTCTGGCTCTGGGTCCAGAATCCAGGGTCCCCGAATGCAGTGTATCTTCAGGAAGGGAAACCAAATTTGACGAGGCCAGAATGGGGCAATGAGGATTATAGTCCTGTGTAGGTTCTTGGCTTTCTGGAGAAACTTTGATATCAGAGGAAAAGGGGGAAATGCGTACAGGAGTCCCGGGGGCCAATCGTGAACCAGTGCGTCCCTGGGGACTTCCCCTGGAGGGGGTAATAGGGCAAAATAGCTCCTGCATTTGGCGTTCATTGGAGACGCAAACAGATCGCAGGAAGGCTGGCCCCACGTGCGGAAAATCCTTTTCGCCATTGACTGTTTTAGGGACCACTCGTGCGGTAACAGAATTGCTCTGCTGAGCCTGTCGGCTATGACGTTGGATGACCCCGGGATGTGCGTTGCTATTAGAAAGCGACCCGTGGACTCCGCCCACTGCCAAATTCTCATGGCCTCTCTGCATAGCGGATAGGACTTGGTTCCCCCTTGCTTGTTTATGTACCAGACTACCGACATGTTGTCCGTCTGAACTGCAACAGTCCCTAGAGGAAGAAGGGGAGCAAAGTGTTGCAACGCTAGAAACACTGCCCTCAACTCTAGAACACTGATGTGCAGATTGTACTCCAAATTGGTCCATTCGCCTTGGACTGTCTGTCCCTGAAAGATGCCCCCCCACCCTATCAGGGAAGCGTCCGTGGTCACTGTAACTGTGGGCGTGGGTAGCACAAACGGTCTCCCTTGGGAAAGGTTGAACGTTTGAAGCCACCAGTTTAGATCTGCTTTGCATGTCTTTGTTATAAGAATCTCGTGTGTTAGAGGTAGTTGTTGAAACGACCATTGTGCAAACAGCAGCCATTGTAGGACTCTCATGTGCAGCCTTCCCAGGGAATTGCAATCAGGGAGGCTGACATGAGGCCCAACACCTTTAGTACTAGTTTTGCAGGAGATTTCCTTGACAAGAGTAGAAGACGAATATGAGTCTGAAGTGATAATATCCTTTCTGGGGGAAGCCTCAGAATCAACTGACGTGTGTCTAACTCTGCTCCTATGAACAAGATGTTTTGAGATGGTTGAAGTAAGGATTTTCCGAAGTTTACGGAAATCCCTAGATGAACACACAGTTGAAGAACAAAGTCTCTGGCCTGTAGTAGTTGACGCCGGGTGGTGGCAGAAAGGAGCCAGTCGTCCAGATACGGAAACACCTGGAATCCCTGGCGTCTCAAGTGAGACGCTACCACTGCCATACATTTGGTGAAGACCCTGGGGGCTGAGGTCAGACCAAAGGGCAGGGCTCGAAATTGAAAGTGAGTGGCCCCCAGCCGGAAGCGCAGATGATCTCTGGATGCCCTGGCCATCTTTATGTGGTAGTATGCATCCTCTAGATCTATGGAGCACATCCAGTCGTCCTTCTGTAAGAATGGAAGGATCGATTGAAGCGTGACCATTCGGAACTTTTCTTTCCTGACGAAGGTATTGAGGTAGCTTAGGTCCAGAATGGGCCTCCAGTCCCCTGTTTTCTTTGGAACTAAAGAACCTTGAGTAAGTCCCGAATCCTTGCTGGTCCGCTGGGACTGGTTGGATGACTCTTTTTCTAGCAGCTTTGAAATTTCTAAAGCTGCTGGCTCTCGCAGATGGGGCGGTACATCTGGGAGTCTTTTCTTTGGGATGGGCTGAGATAGAAAGGGTATGTTGTAACCTCTGGTAACCACGCTTTTTACCCACTTGTCTGTAGTTATGTTTTGCCAGGCCTGAGGGTATAAAGCTAAGCGACCCCCGACTGCCTCCAGAGCAGGACAGTCGGGCCTCCTCTCAGGAGTGCTGGAAAGGTTTGCCAGGGAGATTATCCCTGTCACCTTAGTTTTGCAGACCCCCTCTGCCGCCAGGGCGGCGTCTTCCACCTCTGCCCCCCCCTCTGCCTCTAGAGGGGGCATCACCCTGTGTGTTTGGGAAAGATCCTTGGTGTTTTCGAAACCACATTTTCCCACCACGTTGCCCTTTGGGGTACGGTCTGGAAGGGGTGGAAAAACGGACTCCGACAGCAGACAGAGTCTTTCCCTGCTGTTCACACCGGGTAAGGGTCTCCTTTACTTTAGGGCCAAAAAGTGTGGCTCCGTCAAATGGGGCGTTAGTAAAGGAAGACTTGAAGGCTTCCGCAAACGAACATAAGCGCATCCAGGATTGCCTACGAAGAGCAATCGCTGAAGCCGCTGCCCTACTCGATCCTTCGGCTGCATAAGATATCAGCCTCATGGACGAGTTTACAATGGACGTAAGGGTGTTGAGATGCGCTGTAACTTTCTCTGAGACAGCGGCATCTGTAGTACCCTGGAGGGTATCTCCCAACTCCTTGACTAGATCCCTCTGCAAACGTGTAAAATGAGTCAAATAGTTCAGGGAGCATAGAGAAAGCCGCTGAACTGAAAATGCGCTTCCCGTATCTGTCCATGGTCCTAGAATCTTTGTTAGGCGGATGGACAGATGAGGAAGACTCCGACATCTCCTTTTTCGTGGCCGCTGCCACCACCATGGCGTCTACTGGAACTCCTTTGGTGAGGTAAGCTTTGTCCTGTGGTGCCGTGATGTACTTATTTGGCTTCCTAGGGACTGGTTCCACGTGTCAGGAGTCTCCCACGCCCTTCTAGCAATTAATTCCATTAGCTCATCAAAGGCGGAGTGACCCAGGAGGAGGAAGGACGGGCACCAAATGCCTTCAGCAAAACTGACTCATCCTCAGAAGGGGGAAGGGCTTGCCAGTCACCTCTCTGTTTTAGGATCTCCAAGATGTCAGAAAAAGAGACATCCTCTGAAGGTGACTTAGGGACCCTTCTGACTCATCTAAGTCAGTATCAGATGTCAAGGATTCTTGTGGAGAATCCAAGTGTCTCCTCTTACACAGTCTTTTCCTAGGGACTTCTTCGTGGGGAGCATCCGAAGAAGCCTCCGAGGAAGAGGGGCACCCTCCAGGGTGGCTGAGACACCGGTGCCCGACGCTTGGACGTGGCCGTGGGTGCAGAGGAGGATAACGGTCCTTTGTGGGGAGGAGAAGCTGTACCTGCTGATGTGGTTGTCTGGGTAGACAACACCTTCCTCATGAGGTCGAAGGCCCCCGGATCCCGAGTCGAGGTATCTCCCGGTTCCGAAGAAATGGGAAGAATCCCCGAAACAGGAGCCGAAGGCACCGACCCCGAGGACAGAACCGAGTCGATCCGTGCCGAGGCCCCGAGAGGGAGCGTCGGAACCGAAACATCGGTCCGACTCTCGGTCCCGGAACCAAGGACGGATCTTTGGCTCCGAGACTCCAGTACCGGATCGGATGGAGTCGAGGTGAACGGTGCCGACCGAGAAAAAGACGGTTCTGGCACCGAGGGCTCCACAATCATCAGTTCAGCCTCTTCCGGCTCCGAAGACTGGACAGGTCTCGGAGGAGGAACAGATGGAGATAGTGGAAGGCCTTCAAGTCTCGACACCAACTGAGAGGAGACCGAGATGAGCTTGGATAAAGCCGTATTCTCCATCAATTTCTGCACCACACGGTCCACATCGGTGTCGGAGAGGGGCCTAGAAGAACAAGACGAAGGGATCGAAGACGGAGCCGACCTCAGCAGAGTCGGTGGAGGGAGCTCCATCACCGGTTCCAAGACTCGAGGCTCGGAAACTGCCAAAAGTTGAACACTCGGCCCCGAAGTCTGTGGAACCGGTGATCTAACTGGATCTGAAGAGCTCGGAGCCGATGACTTTGGCTCCGACGCCTTCGACCCCTTCGAAGACTTGGATGCCTGGTCTGAAAACATCCAGAGCCTCCTGGAAAGAGGGTTTCAACAATCCTCTATCCATCAGTTTCCTGCGCCTATCTGTCATGACCCTCCCACTAAAAGAGTGACAAATAGAGCAGTCCTCTTGTAAGTGGAGAGGGCCAAGACAGTAGACACAGGAACTGTGGTTGTCTGTGACCGACATCTTTTGGCCACACTGACAACGTTTGAAGCCAGATTTTATTTTCTCAGACATACTGACAAATGAAAGAGACAGTCCAGTCCAGTAACAGTGTCAAATCCGGTAATTGAAAGTCCGTTTGATAATTGCTTAAAAAGCAAGACTACAACAAGATTCTAGTCAAAGTGTCAAATCCAGTAATTGAAAGTCCGTTTAATAATTGCTTAAAAGCAAGACTACAACAAGTTTCTAGTCAAAAGTGTCCAAGTAGGGGTGTAGGCCCCGAAAAACTCTATACCCGAAAGTTAACTAAGTTAAACTATGTTAAGGTACCGAGAATTCCTAATCCACTCACACACTGTACTCTACACTTTAATTAACTAGATTGAAAGAAAATTTTTTGAAATTTAAACAGAATAGATAAAAATCTTATCTGTAAAGCCTCGAGCTAGCCTCCAGCGATGCGTATGCAGCAGCGGCAAACTAGATCTGAGGTAAAGGCAGAGGGGGATTGTGGGTATTAGATGTCCTCGAGCTTCTTCTCGATGCAGAGCTTGCAGTCGGCCGGCACGGAGCCGAGGATCGGCTCCGAACCCATGTGTAAGAACAAACAGCGAGATTGAACACTATCACATCTATAGGTTTCTTGGCATTAAGCTTGAATCCATGGCTCTGGCACCAAGCATCTGTTTCTGTAAGGCCCTTTTGTAGAATATCCACATCATTTGGGGATTCAGTAATGGCTCCCAGTCATCTGCAAACTTTGTTAGCCAGAGTCCTTTAGTGTTGGCCTGTACTTCAGAGAAGTAGATGCCAAACAAGAAGGGTCCCAGCATTGAACCCTGAGGTACTCCACTTGTCTGGAGCTGGATTTGGAGTAGGCTACTTTTACAGTCCGGGTTCTGCCAATAAGCCAGTTGGCAGCCCATCGAGTGATGTAGGGATTTATGTCCAGCTTAGTAAGTTTATCTATGATTCCAGAGTGGGGTATGGTGTCGAAGGCCTTGGCGAGGTCCAGGTAGGCTGTATGGATCGCCTTACCCTCGTCCACAGCTCTGGAAACTGATTTGAAGAAGTCAATCGGGTTCAGGAGACATGCTCAGCACTTCACGAGCCCAAACTGGGTGGGGACAAGTGTTTGAAAGTTGCCAATGTCTTCGTTTATAAGTTCCATGAAAAATATGTTCCATGCTGTTGCAGATCAGGCTCGTCAGACTGATGGGACGGAAGTTCCCTGGATCCAAGGTGGATCCCCCCTTGTGGAGTGGGATAACTGTAGCTGTGCGCCACTCAATGGGCATGAAGCCTGAGGTGAGGCTAGGATTAAACAGGACACTTAGGTGAGGTGCAAGTTAATTTTGTAGTTAATGTAGTACACAGCCCTGGATGTCATCTGGTCCCTTGGATGCTGCATTCCTAGCTTTGGAGAGTGTGGTTTCTACCTGTGTGGCCGTGACTACTGGAATTTGGCAATCTTTTGGTATTGAGCTGGACCCTTTAGGAGGTGAGAGGGGGGTTGATGTTGGCAGTAAATCGATCTGCCAGGATATTGGCAATATCCTTGCGATCAGTATATTTAATACTATTCTGCTGTAGCTCAGAGCAGATCTGAGCATTGCCATTTAGATTCTTGACATAACTACAGAATGCCTTGTGGTTGTCTTTGGAATCTTAGCAATTTTATTTTCATAATTAGCTTTGGAGGATTTTATGAAGGATCTCGGCTTCTTACGGAGACTGTTAAGGGAGTTTTTGCATCCTGGGATTTTCCTCTTTTCTGCAACTGTTTCTTCCTTTTGTTGTATAGTTTATGGCAGGGAACCACCACATTGGCTTCTTTTTTTTTTTGGAGGAGTGCGTCTTGGTTCTATTTAGGATGGCTCGATTCATGCACGAGTGGATGTGCTTGTACAGTGCCTTAGTGTAGGATTTAGCAGTCAAACTTTCAGCTCCCGTCTGCATGGGTGTCATGAAGTTTGTCACTTCTGACTTGAGTAGCATGAAGTTGGCTATGGAGAAGTTATTTACGGAAGTTTCCTTACTGGGAGTTGGGGGTGGAATGTGGATGTAAAGGGTGATTTGCTAATGGTCAGACCTGACCAATGAGGGGGGTGACCACTGGTGTGGAGCATCTGCCCCCATGTTGGTAATGACCAGGTCTAGGATATTGGAGCCCCTGGTGGGACAATGGATTAGTTGATCCAGGGCTTTAGAATTTATGAATTCCAAGAACAGTTGGGAAAAGGTGTTGGCACCAAAGCAGTTTTACCAATTAATAGCAGGTTCATAGGTTAGTATTAAGCTAACTGCCCTTGCGAGCCATTTTAAGCCTAGCCAATTATCCCTTGTGAGACTCAAACCCTGCACCTTGTGTTTGCAAGGCAAACACCTTAACCAATCACCCAGTATTAGGGTGTTTGGTTCTATCTTACTATGTTCCAATATGTTTAGAAAGGTGCAGTGAGAATCTTGGGGCATTGTGGGGGATCTGTAGTAAAATACAATTTGGATTGCAGTCTTACCTAGTGTTAGTTACACCTGGAGAATTTCATATGTATTGTGTTGGGCAACTAGCCTGGAGGTGTGAATATCCTTAGTGAATATGGACACTCCTCTACCTTTAGTGTTTCTGTCTTGGTTTGGTGGCTGAAGTGTGGTAAGAGTTGTAGCCTAGTATTACAGGGGTGCTCTCTGGAGCCTTGAGCCAGGTCTCAGTTACTGCACAAATATAGATGTTCTCCATTTTTAGAAGTGCCTCGAGAGAGTGCATTTTGAGATTTAGACTTCTAGCATTGAGTAGCATTACCTTCAGATTTTCCATGCTTGTATCTGTTACGATGGGGGTTTTGTCCTTTGAACCTTGCCTAAAAAAGGCACTATAGGGGTGGCAAGAGCTTTAACCAGTAACCTGAATCTCAGGGGTAACAGGTGTAGACCATCTCTAGCAAAGCACTGTGGTTTGTCAATGTCATCCCAGGCAGACAGATACTGGACCCCTTTTGAATGACACCAGAAGCTTAGCCAATTATGGAAGTCAATCATTTTGTCCTTGTACTGTGGTATCATTCTGGGCGAAGGCAGGATGCTTCTCAGGGCTAGGGTCATACCTGCCTGGGCCACATGATCCAAGAGCTCTTCCATGTCTCTGTATGTAGTCCAGGGAGGTATGTCTGAAGTCATTCACTCCAACATGGACAATGACAGAGTCATATATGTACCTGTTGTAGAGTGACTTGAGTGCATGTGTTATGTAGCAGATCCTGGCACCCAACAGGCAACTAACTAATTTTCTCCTCGTTCAGCCTGGTGAGTGGGGCATCAGTGTGCCTGACTACAGCGTCACCTATGACTAATGTTGGGTACGTTGTCTTGCCCTAGGGGCTGCTGTTGGGTGACACACTGGTGTTATGAGCTATGTGACACTTTGGTTGTGTTTGGGGGTGGTGTTTAAAACTTGCTGCAGATGCAATTGCTTATCCTGTCAACATTCTTATCAAATTGATCCATCACAGAGTCACAAATCCCTAGCATTTGGGAGAAATCTATCATAACCTCACTGTACAAAGGAGAAAAATCAAACCAACTAACAAAAATACTGACCCATCTCCATCCTCTCTCCAAACTGCTGGAAAAATGCATACACAGACAACTACTAAACCACCTTACCCACAACAACCTTCTCACACTCACCAAACATGGTTTTCGTCCAGCTCACAGAACGACCACTCCTTCAAATATACTTTTATCAAAAAGAGACTCTGGACAACTAACCTCTATAAATCTCCCGATTTGTCAAAGGCCTTTGACACAGTACCACATCCACATCACAAACGTCTACACAAACTTTCTACAATAGGTTGTTCACAACCCTCCCAACAATGGTTTGCTAACCGCCTAACCAACAGACAATGTGTAAAATGTCAAAGTTGTTTGTCTCAATATCAGGTTAACGAAACAGGACTGCCACAAGTGTAATTTCTTGGACCCTCTTTTAATATCTTAATATACACGCCTCCTCCCTTCAAAGATCTATTATCCAATATACTGAGGATTCTACCATCTTCTCCTCATACAATATCACCTTTTGCAAACAAAACAAAATGTCTTTCCTCAATCTTGGCTCAAGACGACAATTCTTGCTCAACTCCAGTAAGACTAAACTACTTTTCACACCAAAAACACTCAATTGATTTTAAAATATATTCACACAATACAGACACCGAAATTGTAACAAATGCAAAGCTATTAGGCATCACCATAAATAACAAACTTGCTTTTGAGCAACACATAATACATAATGCTATTAAGAAAAACACTTCAAAACTAGTTACAATGTATAGACACAAAAATTTCATGGATACTCCCACCATAACACTTGCCAAAAACTATTTTCTCCCCTCTCTCTCTTATATGGTGCTCACATTTTTACCAACCAACATATGTCACTAAGGAATCCGCATCAGGCATGCTATATTAAGATCTCCAAATTTACTACAGGCACATCTTACCACTCTCACCACTGTTACACTCTTAATTAACTTAATTACCTCGACTTCTCCCATCACCTTAACTTTCTGCAACTATCTATTGCACACAAAATAATATACAAACCAGAAAACTGCACTGCCTTAAAACAAATTATGCATTCCTACATTCCCACCAGAACTCTCCACTCCAAAAATAAATGTATAACAATATATAGGCCTAACAAAATAGCTGGACATTGTCGTTACTCCTACACTATTCCAAAACTATGGAACACCTTACCCCAAAATATCAGTGCCACGGAATATCTTAATTTCAAGCCTAGGGAAATGACTGGATTACCTTAAATTGATATAGTAACACGTTTTAGGAGTACGCAAGTAAATGAAAAATACAGAATATGATTAGGCTTTTTTAGCAAATACATGTATGCTCAGTAGCAATTCTGCATATGTTCCTCATGTTTCCATAGAAACAATCTGATCTAGAGTAACTGGCTGCCTGGTTCTCCGGTCTCCATGGAGGCAATCTGATAAAGAGAAACTGGTTACAGTCTAATGAAGAGTGATTGGCTGAGGAAAAAAATGAGAAGAGAAACTGGTTAGGAGACAATGTACTCTGAAAGCATGAAGGAGTTTGCCCACAGGGACAGCTATAAAGAAAATATAAAACCAATTAGCATTTAGTAAAAGAAGAGGCTGGACACCATGAGTCTTAGCACGGATAACCTTTGTTTTGGGTTAACTCAAGTATGTGTGTGTCCGTCAGTTTAGGCCTTTTGTTCCTATTAGGAGGGTGAAACTTCAGTATTTGAAGATGAACATAGTTTTATGTGCTAGTATTAACTTAACAGGTTTTAGGGGAGTACTGGGGTGTTTTTTGTTGGAGGGCTTTCAATAAAAATAAACGTTTTGTAAGATGTGACATATGCAGTTGTTTGTCATACTCAATTGAGCCTAAAAGTTAAACCTTTCAAACAGTGAATGCATGCAACAAAAAAGCTGGAACTAGACATTTAACAAAAAAAGCATTACACAATAAGTGGAAACAAAAACTTTTTAATGCAATGAAAGTAGTGAACTATATTAAAAATGTAGAGTGCAAATAGCTATGTTACAGGAGACACTTAGAAAGAAATGAACATGTGAACTTGATAAAAAGTTTTCAGGATGGTTACTCAGCAAAATACCTGGAACAAAAAAAAATTAGGAGCAGTTCTATTAATTGCAAGGGGAGCACCACTAGTGATTTTGCATCTTTTGGCTTTTCCCGGTTAGGGGTCGCCACAGCAGAACTCCGGTCTGCTAATGATGAAATGCTGCTGTGTTCTTGACCCATTTGGCCTTAGATAAACAGGGTGCTGCCCAGTACTCCATTACTTGGCAAAAATTAAAAGCCTGCTTAAGGGAAGGCCGCCTCACCGGGTGCGAACGCACGGATAAGGACAACTCAAAAGTCCCACCACCAGCTCTAAAACTAGACCAAGGTTAATAATCTTGTAATTTAAAGATTATATAAAACTGCATTTATTGCAGCTAAGCCAAATACTGGGTACAAAAACACAGCAGTAAACCCCATTGATATTACCACTCTAACCTCTACCCCAGTATATTTCCATCAGAAACTGTAATCAGCAGGTTCAAACGAGCTAGGATACAGTCTAGGCTAAAACAACTGATACATAAAGAAACACTCAAGCCCTTCTTTCCTCACCCTTTACTTAATTGTTTCCAATATTCACCAGAGTCCTGGAAAGTCCGAGGTAGGTTTAGCCCCGCTCCGCTTCGCCCTTGCTTCGCTGGTGACTCCTCCCTCTGACATAAGCAAGGTTACATATCCCCCTGCAGTTTCCGCCATTTTTCAAATGCTGCTGTGTTCTTGACCCATTTGGCCTTAGATAAACAGGGTATGTAATTTGTTGTTGATCTATTTGCCTATGTTTATGCTAAACTCTCCTAGCCAATGTTAGAGGAGATTATAGTGCTGTTTATCTGCTATAGTGACTGATTGTTTTTCTTTACCTCGTAAACGCAGTTAGCTTGTGTAATAGTACACGCTCTTGAACTAACAGCAGCGTGCTATCAGAACGCTAGTGCTGATTACTATCTAAGCATAACACGGGAAGAAGACTCTACTGTAGAATTAAATGCCTCTCTGCAAATATATCTTAGCTACTGAAATGTTCATATGCTGGTATATTTAATTTTCCTATATTTGGAAAGTAGTAAAAGAGCATTTTGTAACTTCTCTGTATTCTAGTAGTGTGGTATAGTTACGATAGGGTGTTACTAATGTAAAACAAAACCAGGGTTTGTAACTGCTGGTCTAGATGATTAATTCTACGAAAATGTACTGGCGACTACAAGAGGAGTGTGATGTAAAGTTACTCTACCAGTGTCCTTTTTGATTTGCTTGCAGTTACATAGTAGTCAAAAGGGTAAATGCATTTGGTCTACCCCAGCCAGTAGCGTGTTTTTAGAATGCCAATATTTACCCCAGCCAGTAGCGTGTTTTTAGAACGCCATTATTTATACCACACTAATGCGCAAAGTCGCTGGGTATAGGAAACATAGCTTGCATTATTTATAACTCAGTTTACTTTCGCAAATATCTTCATAAAATTATCGCTAGTTTCTAAGTGCTTTATATCTGGCTTAAAAGTAAAGTAATTGGGTATGTTTGAATGATTAGTGTGAGCTCTACTAAAATAACACTGCTAACACATTATATCTCCACTTAGGTGCTGCCCAGTACTCCATTACTTGGCAAAAATTAAAAGCCTGCTTAAGGGAAGGCCGCCTCACCGAGTGCGAATGCACGGATAAGGACAACTCAAAAGTCCCACCACCAGCTCTAAAACTAGACCAAGGTTAATAATCTTGTAATTTAAAGATTATATAAAACTGTATTTTTATTGCAGCTAAGCCAAATACTGGGTACAAAAACACAGCAGTAAACCCCATTGATATTACCACTCTAACCTCTACCCCAGTATATTTCCATCAGAAACTGTAATCAGCAGGTTCAAACGAGCTAGGATACAGTCTGGGCTAAAACAACTGATATATAAAGAAACACTCAAGCCCTTCTTTCCTCACCCTCTGCTTAATTGTTTCCAACCAGAGTCCTGGAAAGTCAGAGGTAGGTTTAGCCCCGCTCCGCTTTGCTCGGGCTCACTCCGCGCCCCACCCTGCCCCCTTATCCCACCCGCCCCCACTACTTCTAGTTTTATAGCTACCAAGCCACACCTACTTCCTCTCCAACCCACACTACTTCCTCTCTACCTACTCCCACCCCCTCCCAGCACTCGAAAGACTACCACTATCTCTCCTTCATATTACTTCATCCTCATCTTCTTACATTACCTACCATCCCTAACACTATGTCAAGGCCAACTTGGATTAGCATCTCACTTATCCTACCATTCATAATGGTACCATACTTCCTAACTAGCTATGAACACTTGTCATTCTTAGGCTTTCATTATGCAAAATACCATACCAGTGCCCCCTCTCCTCCACCTACAGCTGAATACTCCCCCCACTATATAACCCCAAAAACTATCAATTCCAGTAATCTTTATCTCAACAAACTGTACTAAACAACCCCAAAATCTAAATATGGTCTAAAATTACTAATCAAAGTCCTGAGACTAATAGCTTACTTAAGGAAAAACATTACCAAAGATGGTGATATCCATCCTAATCCAGGCCCAACCCGTACAGCAGACTCCACCAGTCCTCCACTCTCCCATAGACTGGCTAACTCTCTCCTTATCTGCCACTTAAACATAAGAAGTCTAAACAACAAGGTACGTAACCTACATGCTATGCTAGCAACCTACCTACCTGACAATGTGTCTAACTGAAACTTGGCTTAAACCATCAACCAAAGACAATGAGATTTTGTCACCTGGGTTCAATATACTCAGGGCTGATCGTATAAAGAAAAGGGGAGGTGGGATAGCTGTCTTATATAAAAGTACACTTAACATCCTAACTAACCCTAAGCAACCACCCCAGGTCTCCAATGCTGAAATACTAGCCCTAAAACTACAACTAAATCAAAAAAGCGTAAATCTAATCGTGATCTATATACCCCCCGGGAACAATATTGAAACTTTAGAGGTCATTTTAAATTGGATAGACAACAATTACCCTCAAGAAACTATTGTCCTGGGTGATGTTAACATTGACTGGAAAGTACAGTTTTGTACCTACCATAAATGTAGATGTTCGAAGATCTACATTGCTGCAGTCCTTACACTTGGGTAGTCCACTGTCCTCGGTCGACCCGAATATCAAAGTATTAGGCTGACGTCGGTCAAGGCACTTAAAACTGACATCAGGACGTCAGGGTACAAATGCGCATGACCGACGTCATATCCTCAGTCTTTTCTTGCCCCAGATGTCAGAAGGCCCTAAGAAGAAAGGTCAAAAACCAAAAGACAGCAAAAAACAACCAAACACCCTTGCACTAAACATATGTACACTATATACAATATGTACAGTATACACAACCCAAACCACACCACTGCCACTAACTATAGAGGGGAAGGAGGGAGGGTAAATTGGACTGCAGCAATGTAGATCTTCGAACATCTACATTTATGGTAGGTACAAAACTGTACTATGTTCTTCATCTCACATTCCTGCAGTCCTTACACTTGGGTAGAATCCCAAAGCAGAGGTAAGGGATGATGGCAAAGCTATAAAGCAGGAGGAGCTGTCAAAATGCCCTGTAAAATTGCAGTGGCAAAACCAGCCCTAGATTTAGAGTAAAGTGGAAGGTGGTAATGCTTAGAGAAAGTATGCACTGAACTCCAAGTAGCTGCCTCCAAAATATCTTTAGTTGCCACCCCCCTTAAAAAAGCTGTAGAAGTGGCAGTAGCCCTAGTGGAATGAGGTCTAATCCCAGCTGGAATCTCCTTACCATGATGGGAATAACAGAAAGCAATGCAAAACCCAATCCACTTAGAAATAGTTTGTTTTGACACAGGCTTTCCCTGAGAACCCAAAGCAAATGGAACAAATAACTGCTGAGACTGCCTGAACCCTTTAGTTCTGCTCAAATAATATCGCAACTGCCTGTGTATATCCAAAGTGTGCAAAATCTTTTCCCCTTTGTTTTGGGGATTTGCATAAAAAGTAGGCAAATGAATAGTTTGGTTTAAAGCCACACTAGAAACCACTTTAGGCATAAAGGAAGGATTAGTACGCAAAGATACCCTATCCTTATGGAAAATTAAGAAAGGCTCAACCGCCATAAGGGCCTGTAATTCAGAAACCCTTCTCGCAGAGGTAATGGCCAACAAAAAAGCAGTCTTCCAAGATAAATATTTCAACTCAGCAGTAGCTGCAGGCTCAAAAGGTTGTAGAGTAAGTTTCTCCAACACAAAATTGAGATCCCAAGCAGGAGTAGGAGCTCTACGTGGGGGTCTTAAATTCTTTGCCCCTCTAAGGAACTGCTTAAAGGATGAGAAAACAAAGGTGGGTCACAGTCATAATGTGCAGAAATCGCTGCAGCATGAACCTTAATAGAAGAGAAGGACAAACCTTTGTCCAGTAACTCAGCAAGATATTGAAGGGCCACACTTACATTAGGCTTAGAAACATCAAATTCCTTTGCTGTACTCCAAAATAAAAATCTCTTCCATTTATCTGCGTACACTTTCCTTGTACTAGGCCTTCTGGCCTCCAAAATAACATCCAAAACTTGCTGTGGAAGCTGAAACCCTCCAGGGTTTAAAACCGAATATGCCAGGCCGTTAGGTGAAGAGAATGGAGTTTGACATTGAGTAAATGACTGTCCTCCTGAGACAGTAGATGTGGAATCGAAGGCAAAGGCCATGGAGGTTCCTGTACCAGACTTCTCAGTAATGGGTACCAGTGCTGTCGAGGCCAATCCGGAGCTATTAGAATCATCTTTGGCTTGCCCTGTCTGACCTTTAGGAGTACCTTTGGGAGGAGAGGCAGAGGTGGAAAGGCATACACATGAAGCTTGCTCCAATTGAATGAAAGAGCATCCACTTTCCAAGCTGTGGGATGAAACCTTTTTGTGCAAAACTTTGGCAGCTGGTGGTTCAGTGGAGAAGCGAACAGATCTATGTCTGGAGTTCCCCATAACACTGTCAATCTCTGAAATACATGAGGATCCAATTTCCACTCGTGGGGATCCATAATTCGTCTGCTCAACACATCTGCTAAGGAGTTCTGTGCTCCCGGCAGAAACCTTGCCTGAAGATTCAGCTGTAAACTGAGAGCAGTCTCCCACAAAATCATTGCTTGTCTGCATAGAGGGTAAGAATGTGTCCCCCCTTGCTTGTTGATGTACCACATGACAGTTGTGTTGTCTGTTTGAATAAACACCTGCCCTGGAAGAAGTAGATCCTTGATAGCTATCAATGCAAATTGGACTGCTAACATCTCCTTCAAGTTGATATGTAAATGTTGAAGTCTGGCAGGCCACTTGTCTTGTACCCATTTTCCATTTAGATGAGCTCCCCAAGCTATGTCCGAGGCATCTGTCATTAGAATCTGACTCGCCTCTGGCCGGGTCACAGAGTCCCTTGTTTAGGTGACATTCCTGAGCCCACCACAAAAATTCCTTTTGAATGCAAGGTATTATCTGAATGACAGTGTCCATACATTTTTGAGATACCATTGTAGCTTCCTCATATGTAGTTTGGCATTGGGAAGCACCAGAATACAAGATGCCATGAACCCCAAGGCTTGAAGGACTGTCCTTGCAGTCAGCCTGGACTGATGAGACAATTGATGGAAGTACAGAGAAAGATTCTTTTGTTTGTCCGGGGTCAAAAAGGCCATCTGGGATGCTGTATTCAGTCTCACACCCAGAAAGCACATGTCCTGAGAGGGTACTAGACTGGACTTTATTTCGTTCACAGAATACCCCAGGCATCTTAGCACTGCTATCACATACTGTAAATGATGAAGAAGTTCGTCCCTTCCTTGGGCCAGAATCAGGCAATCGTCCAAATAAGGATAGATCTGTATTCCTCTTAACCTGAAGAAAGCTATCACTGGAGCCAGAACTTTCGTGAACACTCTGGGCGCAGTAGATAAGCCAAAGGGCAATGCAGAGAACTGATAATGTGAAGTCCCAGCCCGAAAACGCAGATACTTCCTGCAACTTAGCCTGATAGGAACATGAAGGTAAGCTTCCTTGAGATCCAGAGTCACCATCCAGTGGTCTTTGCCCAGCAGGGGTAAAAGCTGTTGTAATGTCAACATTTTGAACTTGGGAATGTCCAGATAAGTGTTGAGGATAGATAAATCTAAAATTGGTCTCCACGTGTTCCCCTTCTTTGGTACCAGGAACAGGCGAGAATAAAATCCTAGGCCCACTTCTGGCAGAGGGACCGGTTGTATGGCCCCTATTTGAAGCAATAGAGAAATTTGTTTGTGAGCCTCTAGCCTTTGCTGAGGAGGAATGTCCGGCATGCCTTTGAAAGGAGGCAAGGTATGGAAATAAAACCTGTAACCGTGATGTATGATATCCAATACCCATCTGTCTTGGGTAACCAGATTCCAATTTTCTTTGAAGAGTGCCAACCTTCCTCCCAAAGGTGCTGCCAGGCAAGAAGGATCTGGCAGCTGAAAAGGTAGGTCATTGGGCCTGTTTACGAAAGGACTGGCCCCTGCCCTCACCCGAAGATTGTGCAGGTGAACTCCCTGTTCTAGGCCTGAAGGAGCTCTGAGCTCTGCCTCTACCACGTCTAGATCTACCCCTGGACTGATCATAAGAAGGGTACGTCCACCCCTTAGCAGGCCAATTCCTACTAAATTTCGGAGGCTGAACTTGCAAAAAATCTTTAACAGCCTGCATAGACTTAGCCTTGTCTTCCATTTTCTTCAAGACTGACTCCACAGGTGCACCAAACAACACATCAGACTGTAAAGGAGCATCTAAAATCCTTGTCTCAACATGGTCAGATAAATTCTGATCCCTCAGCCAGGCGTGCCTGCGAAGAACTGACCCAGTGGCAGCCACCCTAGACGAGGCCTGTACAGCATCAAAACCACATTGCAAAGAATGCTTGCCTACCTGTTCAGAAACATGTACCAAATCTTGTAATTCCTTACACTCAATGCCTTCCGCCAGAGCATCTACCTTAGACTTTAGTTGAGAAAGAAGATAGTTTTGATATTTCAACATGTGAAACTGGCAATTCAAAGCCCTCATAGCTAAGGTGGAAGAAGTATAGACTTTCTTTACCCATCTATCCAAAGCTCTGGCCTCTTTATCCGGAGGAACCGGATTTTTTACCACAGAGGCCTTAACACCCTTAGGTCCCTGACTAACAGTTTCCGGGTCCGCCATAGGACTCTTATAAAGGTATTTATGAGCCTCAGGCACCCTGTAATACCTGTCCGGTTTAACAGGAGCAGGAGGTAAAGAATCAGGATTAAGTGAAGCCTCTGCAAACACATCTTCCACAACATCCAGAACAGGAGGTATAGCCAAAGGCCTATGCTGGGGCAAAAGCAAAAATTCCCTAAGCCTTTTCCTGGAATCAGAGAAGTCCTGACCTTCCCACTTAAAATGCTCCCTCATGGAATGAAGAGTCTCTGAAAAAGAAAAATCCTCTGGGGGAGAAGGAGTAGAATCATCCACATCAGAGTAAGGAGAATACTCCTGCAAGTCTTCAGCCAAAGACTCTGAGACATCCGAAGCCTGCTCAAAACTTCCCAACTCTGGCTCCACCCTAGGCCTCTTATCAGGAGGGGGCATAGAACCTCTGATCAAGATAATTAAATCTTCTGCCATTTTAAGCATGTGCTTCTTGGGCACAGAACCTGAAGAACTAGGAGTGACACCAACAGAAGCTAAACCAGACCTGCCTCTGGGAGAAGCCTTGGAAACAGAAGGAGAGGGCCTAACCACCCTAGGAAGGGAAGGGAGTACAGTAACCTGAGAAGCCCCTTCAGCCTGGCCTGCTTCCTGAGAGGCCACATCCTGCAAAATCAAAGTTTCCCCCTGGGACACCAGAGAAGCCTCCGTCGGAACCACCGGTTCCACTGACCCCTCTAAAGAACCGGCGTCCGGAACGGACGACTCTTCTTGTCTGGGTTTAGCTGCCTTGTCTTTGCGCTTCTTCGAAGAAGCGGGCGTCGGAGCATCCGACGGCATATTATAATTGCACCGCTTCCCGAAGACCAACCTGGCACAATCTAACCTTCGCTTAATAGTGCGTTTATTAAACCTAGCACAAGAGCGACACCCAACAACGTCGTGCTCAGGCCCCAAACAAGGAATACACAAAGTATGATAGTCCCTATGTGGTATCTGTTTCCCACAAGAAATACAGTTATTCACTTTTTCTGACATCCGGTAAACCACTGAGGCAAGAAAAAACTAAAATATTCCCCAACGGGGTACTTAGCCAACTTTGACTCGGTCTGAAACTCCGACCAAAATTTCAGAACGCCGAACGGCACTTGCAACGCTGCTTCTGCATCGGACCATGCGGCAAAAAAGACTGAGGATATGACGTCGGTCATGCGCATTTGTACCCTGACGTCCTGATGTCAGTTTTAAGCGCCTTGACCGACGTCAGCCTAATACTTTGATATTCGGGCCGACCGAGGACAGCGGACTACCCAAGTGTAAGGACTGCAGCAATGTGAGATGAAGAACATCCAATGTTCCGCACTATCTAACCATACTACTTTAAAACTCCACGGTTTCTCTCAGATCATATCCTCTACCACCAGACTAGGAAATACTAACCAAAGAGACAGCATACTAGACTGGATACTCATCAAGGGGCACCCCCAAAAATATCCATCTGGGACTCTCCCCAATGATATTAGTGATCACATGCTCACATACATTATGAAAGATAAAACCAACTGCTTAATGACGGTCTATAGAACCATCAGAAACAAGAAAAACTTTGACCCAATAAAATTTAACATGGAACTCAAACTTTGTAACTGGTCAAAGCTAAAATGTCTTCCCCTAGATGATGCAGTCTCATATTTTAACAATACATTCCTTACCATACTTGACTCTTATGCTCCCAAACGGGCATCTAGAATCAAAACACAAATAGCACCCTGGCTAACCACAGAGACCAAATCCAAAATAACAAATAGAGACAAAGCATGGGTCAAGTGGCGTACTACCTAGTTACCCCTAGATCGCATCAACTTCCAGCAAATAAGAAATGAAACTAAAAAGGCCACCACACTAGATAAGAAAAAATACTTTCACCATCTGCAACACAAACACCAAAACAACCCTCAAAAGTTCTGGGCAGGCTTAAACAAACTTCTCCAACCAGGCAAATCCACCACTCCTACCCCAGGAATTCTATCAGATAAGAACCAAGAAGAAGTAGCCAATAACTTTAATACCTTCTTCACCGAAACCATTCGGTCCTTAGCTAACCAACTACCTGCTCTCTCTATCACTCCAAAAAATGCTGCACACAATTCCCTACTGTCTTTTAACCTCCAACCCATGCCCACCTCCTTCATTTGATCACTACTGAAAAAACTAAAGCCAACTACCCTTTCAGCTGATCTTCTCCCAGCTGAATATCTGCAAATAGCTGCAGATGTCATAGCCTATCCTATCTCGGTCTTAAACAGAACTATTACTGAGGCCACAATCCCAGCAATTTGGAAAATATCCTACGTTATATACCACTCCATAAAGGAGGCGCATCCACTGAACTTTCAAACTATAGACCAATAGCCATACTATCACCACTTGCCAAAATCATGGAAAAGTGTGCGCATAACCAATTTATGTCCTATCTCATCCAGAACAAACTATTAACAGACTCTCAACATGGATTTAGACCCCATCATAGCACGACCACTGCCCTCCTCTCTTTTACCGAAAAAATAAACCTTAACCGGAATAACAAAGAAATATCCTCGGCTCTCTTCCTGGATTTGTCGAAAGCCTTCAACATGGTAAACCACCAGTTACTCCTCCACACTTTGGAAACCCTACATCTAGACACCCTAGCCTGGTTTCAAGCCTACCTCTCGGGCAGACAACAGGCAGTTTTCTGGCAAAATAAGCTCTCTTGCCTGCTACCAAACGCCATAGGCGTTCCTCAAGGATCCATATTAGGACCTCTTCTCTTTTCAATATTCATAAATGACCTCCATTCAGTTATCCCCGAAGCCACCTGCATCCAGTATGCAGATGACTCAACTCCAATATGTTCCAATGCCACCCTAGAAAACCTAACTACCCAACACAGCTTTACCATAGCTGAAAATTGGCTCGCTGACCATCACGTTATCCTAAACCCAAAGAAAACCAAACTACTTCTCTTCTACCCAACTAACAAAACTCCTATCACACAATTCACTATACAATCCAATAATGGAACCATTATCTCCCCTGATACCCATGCTAAACTATTAGGAGTAAACACTGACAAACTTCGATTTGATATGCACATTAACCAAACTATTAAAACAGTAAACAAAAAACTAGGGTCCTTATATAGGATAAAAACCTTCCTAACTCCAGCTTCCAGAATAGCCACTGCCCGCTCACACCTTCTATCCACCCTACTATATGCCTCCCCTGTCCTCACTAACCTTAACAAATCTGACCTTAAACTCTCATCTAGTTACAATCACATTGCTAGATTTGTAACTGGCTTACCCTATAGAACACACCATTGTATTAACCTGAAAAAGCTTGACTGGATTGAACTCCCAAATCTTCTCCAGCAGTACCAACTCATAGAAGTCTTTAAAATCCTTAAATATCCTGAAAACACCCCTGCTCTAAAAATACATAACCACCCCTTATACCAACTTAAGTTCACTTCGCTCATCAAACAAACTCCTAGTCCAAACAAGCAAATCCTATAACCTAGGTGGAGACACATTGTATGCTAATACCACTGGCAAGGTTTGGAACTCCCTTCCCAATAACCTCACGCTTATACCTTCACTAATACAATTCAAAAAAAGAGCTAAAACTCCACTATAAATCACACTGGCTTTGTCCTTGCACAAACCCAGATTAACTTCTAAAATAAATCTAACCACTCCAAACCACATCAGTCCTATGAGTAATTCAACCTAAAAAGATCAATCTATAATAAAAAATGTTAGCTAAAGACTAGGCCATTTCTTGTCCTACTGACTCTACTAGTTGCTAATTATCTTGAATATAATAAACTGTAACAGATTGCATTTGCTATTGTAATATTGTTTTTCTTTGAAAACATGTAAACTGTCTATATGTCTTTTCCTAAACTCTATTTATTGTAACTATCTGTCATTGTTAACCCTGTTGGAGCTTTTCTCCCCGGGCCTCCGCTGCAAATGGACATATATCCAGTCGGACTATCCCGGTCAACAAATGTAAAATAAATAAATAATGATTGGTAGTTGATTTTTACATGCCAAGTTACCAGCCTTGATGCACAGCCTTCAACGAAGGTACACCCATTCAGGCATGTCTCCATGCAGAAGACACTCTAGCTGAGAAACGAACCAGACAGTGTCTTACTGTGAGGCGACAACGCTACCACAGCACTACTGATACAAGGACAAAAAAATAATAATGGCAAATTTGCAGTGCTAAACAGGCTACTAGAAAGGGAGGAGGATTACACTGGCATGTATGTATATTCCACCTAAAACTGCTACAATGAAGCTTAAGAAAATTCTGGGAGAAATAAGTTTTCAGTAAAGAATATTACTTCTAGGTGGGGACCGGAATGTGATCTGCAACACTGAAATTGCGTCAGTGGGGCCCAGAAGAGAAAGTATAAGGTGGGTAGATTTTTGAAGGAATTTATGAAAGAATTTGGCATGGAAGATATAAATTCAGTAATAGGAGTTCAGAGTGAATTTGCATATCCCCCAAGATATAAAAACTGGGCTAGGCTACACAGAATTTTCATTTCACAGGAACATGTGCATTTAAATGAAGGTCTTGATATGCACCCAATAACTATTTCAGATCAGGCGCCAATATTAACTAAAATAAAAACACAGGGTAATGAAATAAAAATAAGACACTGGTGCTTTCCCACCTATCTGTTGATGAGAAAGGAATTTAAGGAATGGGCAGTGGAGATTGTTCAGGAGCTATTGGAGTGGAGAGACCATTTTTCTGAAAATGTAGCTAGGAGTGGGATAAAATTAAAGTAGAGTTTACAGGTTCATAGGTAGGTACTAGGTTATCTGCCCGAAGGAATTTATAAGCCTAGGCAGAATGTGTTGGCATTCGCTGTACCCTTAGATTTCCCTGTGTCTGTCCAGCAGAGCCACTGAAGTTATCCCCGGGGTAAACTTTCTATTTCCCATCCACTCGTTAAGGTTTCTTTTGAAGAGTTTGTTAGTGAGGAGCTCTGCCTAATGTAGATTGGAATCTAGTTCCAAAGCATGGAAAGTCTCTGGGACAGTAATATTTCCCTCCAGCACGTCCTATTTAATGCTGTAGTGAGGTTTAGATCCCTAGAGCGTGTGGCTCGAGGAGATAAGGTTTTCTTTAGGTGGAGCATGTCCATCAACTCTGGGTTGGACATTGCCTTGTATATGTCAAGCAGAGATCACCTCTGAGTAGGCGGTATGCAACAAAGTACAGCTGGAGCTTCTTCAGTTGAGCTGCATAGGGCATTTAATTGAGGCCAGGGATCCTCTTGGTAAGGTACTTCTGTAGTCTTTCCAGCAGTTGCAGGTGTCTTGTAAGGTACATCCCAAATAGGGTGTTGTACTCTATGATGGGTCTGATGAGTGATGAGTAGAGAAACACAATGATCTCCTTTTGATCTGGATGCGAACCCTTCTGTGATAAGGTGGGCCACGTAGAAGGATTTTCTAACCACTTTGGCAATGTGACTATCAAAGGTGAAATTACTATCTACTTGGGTCCCCAGATACCTTATTACATCTTCCTTACTTAGGGGACTGCCACCTATGTGGTAGTTTGTGGGTACTTTGTTTTTCTCAAAGGGGATGACTATGCATTCTTTGGCATTTAGCTTGAAGCCATGATTTTGACACCAGGTATCCGTCTTAGTGAGACCCTTTTGGAGGATGTCTGTTTCAGCTGGAGAGTCAATTATAGCCCCTAGTTGGCAGTCATCTGCTAAATTAGTCAGCCATAGCCCTCCTGTGCTTGCCTGTACCTCTAAGTATATGCCGAACAGGAGGGGTCCTACGACTGAACCGTGGGTAACGCCACTTGGAATGGGTTTAGAGTCAGTCCTAGCTCCTGCAACTCTTACCATGTGTGTTCTGTCTGCGAGTCCGTTGGCAACCCATCTTGTGACATAGGGGTTTATGTTCAGGCTAGTGAGCTCGTCTACAATACCAAAATAGGGAATGGTATTGAAGGCCTTTACGAGGTTTAGGTAGGCTGTACCACCTTTCCCTCGTCTATAGCCTTGGTAACTGTCTCAAAGAAGTCCACCAGTTTTAGGAAGCATGATCTGCTCTTAAAGCCGAAATGGATAAGGTCCAGTGTTTGGAGGTTCCCAAGGTCTCTGTTAAGGAGTTCCATAGTCTTGCAGACCAAGCTAGTCAGGCTTATAGGGCGATAGTTCCCGGGGTCTGTTGTGGCTCCACCTTTGTGGAGTGGAATAACTGTTGCTGTGCACCACTCTATGGGCACATAGCCTGTAGAGAGGCTGAGTTTTAACAGTGTGTTTAGGTGACGGGTTAGTTCATCTTTGAGCTCGTGTAGGACGCAGCCTGGGACACCGTCCGGTCTAATTGTTGCTGTGTTTCTGGCTTTGGAGAGAGCTGTTTTAAGCTGAGTGTCTGTGACTTCAAGGACTCTACATTCTTTTGGTATGGTTATGGACCCTTTTGGAGGTGAAGTCTGAGCTGAACCTGTGCCAGAATGATCGCAAAATGTCGGTTCAGTGTATAATTGTATACATTTACACACGGGTATCATCCATTGAAGTTTTAGACTTAAAAATCACTGAAATAGCTACATCACTGGAAGAATGTGCCTTTACAGGCTTAGGCAATTTCATTTTTTTGTGTTATAGATAAAGGAAATACATTCTTTGAGCCATCTGGCTAGTGTCACTTTGCACCATGGTTAAAGTCTTGTAGAAGAGAATGACAGTTATCAGATTTGCTTAAGTTTTCAATTGTGTACACAGAAATGTAATTGTCTGTGAACATCTAACAAATATATAAAAGTATTCACCTTTGTTAACATAATTGGGAAAAAATACTGGTAGATTGATGGTCTGATTGATACTAACACTACTCTACTTTCAACAAAAACGAAGGAGTGGCTCTCAATGAAACTCTATCTTTGTGGAAATCAGGTAAGGAGGTTTACACTATAAGGTTTGCATTCCTGAACTCTTCTGGTAGAAGTTACCACTAAAAATACAGTTTTTCAGGATAAAAAGCTTCAGATCATTTTCTGCTGATGGTTCAAAAGAAGGTTGAACAATGGTTTGTAATACTACGTTTAGATCTCAAGTGGGAGGGGGGGTAGGATCTTTGTAAGGAGGTTTCAGCAAGAGTATCCCTTTTAAAAAGGCCTTGCAAAGCTCATGAGAAAGCAAGGAGGATTTTTCAAAACCATTACGGAAATTAGAGATGGCTACTAATTGAATTTTGATGGTAGACTGAAGCGCCTGCATTAAAAAGGGGTAGCTAAAAATTCTAGCATATTATCAATGGGTGCTAAAAAGGATCAATATTGTTACCCACACAAAAGGTAAACCTATTCCATTTACTAGTATGGAGGTTATGGGTAGCTGGCTTATGCAACACTAAGATAATACGACTCCTCAGGGAAGACTGTTTAAAAAGCCTGGCTATTAATGGAACTGGAAAAAAGAATAGTTGTGTACACTTAACATACATGTAGATGTTAGAGCGTGTTCGCTGTTGCAGTCTTCACATATGGGTCGATTCCCAAAGCACAGGAAAAAGACAAAGGCGAGAGGAAGGATCACAGATTAAAAGGTTGGTAAGAAGGCCCTGCAAAACTGCAAAGGCAAAACCAGCTCTGGATTTAGGAAACAAAGGTAGTTTGTAATGCTTTGTGAAAGTATGGACAGAAGACCAAGTAGCTGCTTCTAGAATGCCCTTAGTAGGCACACCTCTCAAAGGCTGCAGAGGTAGAGGCTGCTCTAGTAGAATGGGTCCTGATACTCTGAGGGGGTACCTTCACATGATGCAGGTAACAAAAGTGAATACAATGAGTAATCCATTTGGAGATGGTTTGTTTTGAAATAGCTTTACCCTGAGCCCCATGAGCAAAACTAACCAACAACTGTTCAGATTTTCAAAAGGATTTAGCCCCAAGTAAACTCTCAGCTGTCAATGCACATCAAGAGTGCAGAATCCTTTCCCCTTTATTTTGGGGATTGTTAATAAATGTAGGCAGGTGAATAGACTGGTTAAGGGTTAAATTGGAAACTACCTTAGGCATAAAGGAGGGATAAGTTCTCAGAGAAACACGATCGGAGTGAAAAATAATGAAAGGTTCTACTGCCATTAAGGCTTGCAGCTCAGATATCCTTCTAGCTGAAGTAACAGCTAAAAAAGGAAAGCAGTCTTCCAGGATCGAAACTTCAAATCTGCAGAGGCAGCTGGTTCAAAGGGAGGCAGAGTAAGTTTTTCCAGGAAAAAATTAAGATCCCAAGCAGGAGTAGGAGCTCTTCTGGGAGGTCTAAGATTACTAGCTACCTTCAGGAACTGTTTCATCAAGGGGTGAGAAAAAATGGGTTGCTCAAAAGAACAATGAGCCAAAATTGCTGAGCCGTGAATTTTGATTGAAGGAAAGTCCACCATTAAGCAATCCTGCTAGGTAGTCAAGAATGAGGAAAGAGAAGTATGAAGAAGAGAAGTATGAGAAGAGTCTTCTCCTTTAGCTAGCATCCAAGAGCAAAACCCCTTCCATTTATCTG
Organism: Protopterus annectens; assembly: GCF_019279795.1. Lineage (NCBI taxonomy): Eukaryota > Metazoa > Chordata > Ceratodontiformes > Protopteridae > Protopterus > Protopterus annectens. The sequence continues at coordinate 1,204,586,619 of NC_056725.1, read as the reverse complement.
CATAGGATTTTCTGGTGCTAGGCCTCCTGGCCTCATGGAGAACTTCAACCACTTGTTGGGAAAGATTTAAAGTATTAGCCAGGCAGTCAAATGCAGAGTTTGAAGATGAGGATGGAGGAACTTTACCCCTCTCTGAACCAACAGATCTGGTACCAGGGGAAGATGCCAAGGCTGAGCCTGGGAAAGGCAGCAAAGGAGGGGATACCAATGCTGCCTGGGCCAATCTGGTGCTATCAGAATAGCCTTTGGTTTTTCTTCCCTCATCTTAGCAGAACTCTGGGAAGAGGCAGAGGAGGGAATGCATAAACTGAGAGATGTGTCCATGGGAAGGAGATTATTGGTGTGAGGGGTGAAAAGATCCACTTGTGGGGTGCCCCAATTTTGAGTGATGCGATGGAAAACGTCCTTGTTCAGTTGCCACTTGTGGATCCAGAACATGTCTGCTCAAATGATCCACCAAGGAGTTTAGCCTCCCTGGAAGATACTGGGCTATTAGATGCAAGCCCATGGATCCTGCTGTGGCCCATAGTCTCATGCTTTTTCTGCACAAGGGGTAAGAGCGAGTTCCCCCCTTGCTTGTTGATGTACCACATGACTGTGGTATCCTGATTAGCAGAGTCCCAGGGTAGAGTAGGTCCTTGAAAGCCAGCAAGGCCTGCTGCACTGCCATCAATTATTTTAAGTTTATGTGCAGATGAATCTGCTGGGTGCTCAAGTCCCCTCTAAGCCCCTGTCTTCCAGATGAGCCCCCCCCCCATGCAACATCTGAGGAGTCTGTGGTGACAGTATAGCTGGCAGGCGGTGGGCAGAAAGGCAGTCCCTTGTTCTGAGAACAGGCAGTCACCCACCAGAGGAACTCCACTTGTACAAAGGGAATCAGGAGAAGAATCAAGTCCCAAGTCCTGTGTGTGCTGACACCAAATATTCTTGAGGTACTATTGAAGTTCTCTCATATGCAGCCTTGCATATGGGATCATCAAAATACATGAAGCCATAAACCCCAGTGCTTGCAGGAATTGCCTTGCAGAGAGCTGGGTCATGCTTGCAAAGTTCATGAAGTTAACAGAAAGATCTTCTTGCTTCTGTTGAGGGAGGAATACCATCTGGGTGGCTACATTCAGACTCGCTCCCAGGTAAACAATCTCCCTTGTAGGAGCCAACTCTGACTTCTTTTCATTGAGTGTGTAACCCAAAAAGGTGAGAATGTTCTTCACGAAATCCAAATCCTTTTCTAGTTCTGGGGAGTTTGCTTGAATGAGACAGTCGTAAATTTGAATGTTTTTCTGCCTGCAAAAAGCAATGGCTGGAGCCAGGCACTTCGTAAAAACTCTGGGAGAAGTAGATGAGCCAAAGGCAATGCAGAGAATTGAAAGTGTTGCCCCCCCAGCCATGAAGCGAAGGAAAGTACAGTTTTGTACCTACCATAAATGTAGATGTTAGAGTGTATACCCTGCTGCAGTCATCACACTTGGGTTATCCCGTCGTCAGGCAGTCCCGCAGTCGGCTTGAATTTCAAAGTCTTGGTCCGGCGTCGGTTGCTGTCGCTTCTTCCCTGACGTCAGCACGCCAGGGGTATACAAGAGGCATCCAACGCCATTTTCTTCAGTTTTTCTTGGCCCAGATGTCAGGTGCCCCCCCCCCCAAAAGATGGTCAGTAGATAGTACCAATAATAAAAGCTTAGCACAAACAAAACATCCCTCCAGCTATATGCAAATACACCACAAAGGTTGCATCAGATTTTAAGGTTTTGAAAGGTTTTAGTTAGGTCAGAGGGGATGGAGGGAGGGTAACCTGGACTGCAGCAGGGTATACACTCTAACATCTACATTTATGGTAGGTACAAAACTGTACTATGTTCATCGTGTTACCCTGCTGCAGTCATCACACCTTGGTAAAATACCAAAGCTAAGGATGGGAGGTGGAGTCAAACAGGGTTAGAGGAGGCTAGAAGGCCCTGCAAAACTGCAGTGGCGAAGCCAGCTCTAGTCTTAGAGTAAAGTGGTAAGTGATAGTGTTTGGTGAAGGTGTGTACTGAACTCCAAGTTGCAGCTTCCAGAATATCCTTGGTTGGCACCCCCCTGGGGAAGGCTGTAGATGTAGCTGCTGCCCTGGTGGAGTGGGGCCTTATGCTAGCAGGAACTGGTTTTCCATGATGGGTGTAGCAAAAACATATGCAATGTCCTAGCCATTTGGAAATGGTCTGTTTTGAGATGGCTTTTCCTTGTGATGTTGTAGCATAAGATACAAAAAGTTGGTCAAATTTTCTAAAAGCCTTAGTTTTATCCAAGTAGTAACGTAGTTGCCTGTGAATGTCCAAGGAATGCAAGAGTCTTTCTCCTTTGTTCTGTGGATTTGGAAAGAAGGTGGGTAAGTGGATAGTTTGATTTAGAGCCACACTGGACACCACCTTTGGCATAAAGGAGGGGTTAGTTCGTAGAGAAACTCTGTCGATGAAAAATGAGTTAAGGCTCTACTGCCATTACTGCCTGTAGCTCAGAGACTCTTCTGGCTGAAGTAATTGCTAGCAGCAGGGCAGTCTTCCATGATATAAACTTTAAGTCAGCTGAGAAAGCTGCCTCAAAAGGTGGCAGCGTAAGTTTTTCCAGAAAAAAATTTAGGTCCCAAGTTGGTGTTGGTGCTCTTCTAGGAGGCCTAATGTTTTTTGCCCCTCTGAGATACTGCCTTAGAAGTGGATGAGAAAATAAAAGGGAGGATCCGTGTTGTAGTGAGCTGAAATAGCTGAGGCGTGGATTTTAATAGATGAAAAAGAAAGTCCTTTGTGTAACATTTCAGTTAAATATTGTAGAATCTGAAGCATGTCCGGCTGAAGGGTATTTTGGCCTTTAGCTTGGTTCCAGGCGCAAAATATTTTTCATTTGTCTGAGTACACTTTCCTGGTGCTGGGCCTCCTGGCCTCCAGAATGACATCCATAACAGCTTGTGAAAGAGGGGCTGGCTGGTTGCTTAAGTGATGTGCCAAGCAGCCAAATTTAAGGTTTTGAGCTGGCTGTGTAGAATATGACTGCCTTGCTGTGTGAGTAGATGAGGAATTTGTGGTAAAATCCATGGTGGGCCCTGGGCCATGTTCCTTAGTGGGTACCAGTGCTGGCATGGCCAGTCCGGGGCAATGAGTATCATTCAAGGTCTCTCCATTCTGACTTTCAGCAGCACCTTTGTGAGAAGGGGCAATGGAGTAAAGGCATATACTGTCAGCATTTTCCAACAGAGTGCGTCCACTTTCCAAGCTTGATGGTGAAATGTCCTTGTGCAAAATTTTGAAAGCTGATGGACCTGTTTGCCAACCCCCAAAATTATATCAGGGCGCCCCCATTTTTTGAGTTATCATTGCAAATACTTGTGGATCCAGTTTCCACTCGTGGGGATCCATGATGTTTCTGCTTAGGTCATCTGCCAATGTGTTCTTTTTTCCTGGCAGGAATTGAGTTTGTAATTGAACTTGGTAAGCCAGTGCTGTGTTCCACAAGGTCATTGCTTGCCTGCATAGAGGGTAGGAGTGTGTACCCCCTTATTTATGTACCACATTACTGTGGTGTTATCTGTCCTTATTACACGCTGTCCTGGATGTAAGAGGTCCTTGAAGGCTGTCAGAGCATTCTGTACAGCTAGCATTTCTTTTTGATTGATGTGCAGATTCTTTTGATCTGCAATCCATATGCCTTGAACGCACCATCCTGCCATGTGTGCCCCCAGGCATAGTCCGCTGCATCTGTTGTCATAGTTTGCCTGGCTGGGGGTAAGGTGAAAGGCTGACCCTTGTTGAGGTGACATGCCTGTGACCACCACAGAAACTCCTGTTGGAGGCAGGGAATGAGAGGTATCATTGTTTCCAAGCTGTGGCTGTGTGGAGTCTATACGCTTTTCAGGTACCATTGTAATTTCCTCATATGCAGTTTTGCAAATGGTATTAGTAGTATGCAAGATGCCATGAAGCCCAAGGCCTGCAGAATTTTTCTTGCAGGGAGTTGGGTCTTCGTTGTCATTACTTTGAAGTATTGAGTTAGTTGTAGTTGTTTGTCTGGTGTCAGATAAGCCATCTGGGCCGTTGTATTCAAGCTGGCACCCAGGAATGTCATATTTTGTGAGGGCACTAGTTTTGATTTATTTTCGTTTACTGTGTACCCTAGGCAACTTAGAAGGTGTTTTACAAAAGTCAGATGTTGTAAGAAAATGTCCTTGCTTTCTGCTTGGATGAGGCAGTCGTCCATGTATGGGTATATTTGAATTCCTCTGTCTGCAGTATGCAATTACTGGTGCCAGGCATTTTGTGAAGACCCTGGGTGCAGTAGATAAGCCAAAGGGAAGTGCAGAGAATTGGTAATGGGTTGAACCTGCAATGAAATGGAGGTATCTTCTGCAATTTTGTCTGATAGGGACATGCAGGTATGCCTCCTTGAGGTCCAACGTTACTAGCCAAGCTTTCTTGCCCAACATGGGAAGAAGCTGCTGTAGTGTTAGCATCTTGAATTTGGGTACTTGCAAGAAGGTGTTTAAAATTGAAAGGTCCAGAATGGGTCTCCAAGCATTGTCCTTTCTGGGGACTAGAAAGAGCCTTGAGTAAAATCATTCGCCTTGCTCCTGTGTAAGTACCAGCTGAATGGCTGTCATGTCCATGAGAGCTGTAATTTGTTTTTGTGCCTCTGCCCATCGATTTTGTGGCAAGTTTGGCATTCCTTTTATCCTTGGCAAGGTGTGGAAATGGAATCTGTATCCTTGTGAGAATGTCTAGGACCCATTTGTCCTTTGTGACAATGCGCCGGTTGCCTATAAAAAAAATGCTAATTTTCCTCCCAAGGGAGCTGCCAAGAGATTTTTGCTTGGCAGTTTGAAGGTGAAGCCATTGTGTTTGTCTTCTAGTAGTTTGGGACCGGTCTTCTCCTCCCTTCTGTGTTGCAGTGCCCCATTGGCGAGGTTGGTAAGGTATTTGTCTTTGTCCTCTGCCCCTTGGGTGTCTGTATTTACCCCTCTGTGGTCTGTCAGAAGCTGGAAAGGACCAATTTTTTGCTGGCCAATTTCTGCTGAAGCGTGGGGGTTGTACCTGTAAGAAATCTTTGACCGTCTGCATAGATTTTGCCTTATCCTCCATTTTCTTTAAAACCTCTGATGCTTTAACCCCAAATAAGACATCCTGCTGTAAGGGTGCATCTAGTAACTTTGCTTTAACATGATCAGGCAGAGTTTGTTCCTTTAACCAAGCATGCCTATGTATAACAGACCCAGTAACAGCTGCTCTACAGGAAGCTTCCAAAGAATCAAATCCACATTGTAAAGTATGTTTGTCCACCTGTTCAGCTGCATGCAACAGATCCTGCATTTCTTTGAATTCAGACCGTTGAGGATGCGTGCTCATCTTTTGTTTTGTTTGACACATTAGGAATTGCTGGTATTTCAGCATGTGAAATTGACAATTTAGTGCTCTCATAGCTAGAGTAGCTGAGGTGTAAACCTTCTTCCCCCACCTGTCTAGTGCTCTGGAGTCCCTTTCAGAGGATACAGGATTTTTAGCCACAGAAGCCTTAGCCCCTTTGGGACCCAGGGAGATTGTCTCTGGGTCAGCAACAGGGCTTTTGTAAAGGAATTTGTGCGAGTCAGGCACTCTGTAATATCTAATCTGGTTTGCAGGAGGCAGAGAATCTGGATTTAGACTAGATTCTAAGTAAACATCATCCACAATGTCTAAAACTGGAGGGATAGCAAGTGGTCTGTGCTGGGGGAGTAAAAAACCATCGGAGCCTTTTCTTTGAGTCGAAGTGGTCCTGACATTCCCAGTGGAAATGTTCCCTCATGGTATGTAAGGTTTCCCCAAAGGAATAGTCTTCAGGGGGAGAAGCAGAGGGAATGGAATCTTCAGCATCAGAATCTTCATAAGGGGGAAAAGGAGTAATCCTGTTCCTCAGAGGAACCTGAGGAAATAGACACTTGATCAGAGGAGGCATAATCCTACTCTTGTCTAGGCCTTTTGTCTAGGGGGGGGGGGGAGGTTGGGAACCCCTGATTAAAGAAATCAAATCTTAAGCCATTTTAAGCATCTGTTTCTTAGGCATGGGGCCTTGAACTGGAGACTGATGTGCAGTCTTTTTTGGTTTTAGAGGAGTTTTAAGCTTAGCATAACATTTTATGGTGAGAGTAGTCGGTCTGAAGACACCTTCTGTAACCGAAGGTGTTTCCGCAGTACCGGCTTCTCTTTCTGCAATGTTGTCAGTAGGGCCTAAAGAAAATGGCTGCGGCCTAGAACGCTCTGCTTGAGAATCCGAAGCGGTCTGGGGTTCCAATTCTGCGGTCGTCAGGGGCTGCGTAGGCACCTCACTGAAAACCGGAGAACCAGCGACCAGCCAAGCCGAGGCCACGGAGTCTGGCTTGGATCTAGGCTGCCTGTCTTTATCTTTGCGTTTTTTATGCACGCCGGTAGTCAGTTGCTCCGACGGCAAAGTGTAATTAAATTTCCTACCGAAGTAGTGTCGTGTGAAATCAAAGCATCGCTTTATCGTTCGCTTATTGAACCTAGCTCAAAACCGACAACCAGTGACATTGTGATCTGGGCCTAGGCAAGGTATACAATAAGAATGAAAGTCCTTATGAGGTATTTGCTTCCCACAAGAAATGCAATTGTTAACTTTTTCTGACATCGGACTGAGGCAAGAAAAGGTTCCCCAATGGGGTACTTAGCTTTGAAGACTTTGGACTGAAATTTGATACGAAAATCTCAGGTGTCGGCCGACTGTCACTTGCGAACTGCTGCTTCGGCACCGCACGGCAAGAAAGACTGAAGAAAATGGCATCGGATGCCTCTTGTATACCCCTGGCGCTCTGACGTCAGGGAAGAAGCAACAGACACCGGACCAAGACTTTGGAATTCAGGCCGACTGCGGGACCGCCTGACAACAGGATGACCCAAGTATGATGACTGCAGCAGGGTAACACGATGAACATCTGCCTGCCACTTTCCCTTATTGGGATGTGCAGATAATCCTTGCCCAGCATTGGTAGTAACTGTTGAAGGGTGAGCATCTTGAATTTGGGAATCACCAGAAAAATGTTTAGAAAAGACAGATCCAGAATAGGGCAACAGGTGGCCCCTTTCTTGGGTACCAGAAAAAGTCTTGAATAAAAACCTAGGCCTGCCTGATTTGCAGGAACTAGCTCTATAACCCCCATAGTCAGTAGAGAAGAAATTTGAGTTTCTACCTCTGCCTTGAGAGTTTTGGGTACCCTTGCAAAACTGGGAAGGTGTGAAAGTAAAACTTGTAACCTTGGCTTACTATACTGAGCACCCATTTGTCAGCTGTGATGATAGACCATACCTCTGCGAACCTGGCTAACCTTCTCCCAAAGGAAACCCAGGGCCAGCAGAGGTAGGCACAAGAAGACCAGTGTCATTGAAATTGTCTGCTTTGGGAAGCTGGCTTAGAACTCCCCGATTTAGCAGAAGAATGCCACTGTTTAGCCCTTTGAGGGGCAGAAACCTGCCCTCTGGAAGATCTGAAACCCCTAGACAGTACAGTTTTGTACCTACCATAAATGTAGATGTTTGAGTGCTAATACAGCTGCAGTCATAACAGATGGGTTCTCCTGCCGTCAGGCAGGTCCTCGGTCGGCCGAATTCCAAAGTCTAGGTCCGGCGTCGGTTGTCGTAGCTTCTTCACCGACTTCAGTGCAACAGGGGTATAAAGAAACCAGCTGATGCCATTTTCTTCAGTTTTTCTTGCCCCAGATGTCAGGTGCCCCCAGAAGGAAGGCAATACATAAATTTGTGTAATAATGCAGTGCAATATAATTAAAATACAGTAGTTGCAAGCAAATACATCATAAATGAATACCCCAATCAGGTTGTATGAGGATGTGTTAGCCTATAGGCCTGTCCCAAGAGGGGAAGGAGGGAGGGGAAACCTGGACTGCAGCTGTATTAGCACTCTAACATCTACATTTATGGTAGGTACAAAACTGTACTATGTTCATCGTGCATACAGCTGCAGTCATAATAGATGGGTAGAATCCCAAAGCTAAAAAAGGGGTGGTAGGCACTAGGTGGAACTAGGAGGAGCCAAAATGCCCTGCAAGACTGCAGTGGCAAAGCCTGCTCTAGATTTGGAGTATAATGGTAGGTTGTAGTGCTTGGAGAAGGCATGCACAGAACTCCAAGTGGCTGCTTCCAAAATATCCTTGGTAGGAACTCCTCTGAGGAAGGCTGCAGAGGTGGCTGTGGCCCTGGTGGAATGAGTTCTAATGCCTGTAGGTACAGTTTTGCCATGAAAGGAATAGCAAAGCGTATGCAGTGGGCTATCCATTTTGAGATTGTCTGTTGGAAAATGGCTTTCCTTGAGCTCCTACCGCATAGGCCACAAAGAGCTGTTCCGATTTTCTGAAAGGCTTTGTTCTGTCCAAATAATAACACAGTTGTCTGTGGATGTCCAAGGAATGTAGTAATCTCTCCCCTTTGTTTTGAGGATTAGGATAAAAAGTTGGTAAATGTATGGCCCGATTTAAAGCTACCCTGGATATCACTTTAGGCATAAAGGACGGGTTGGTTCGTAAGGAAACTTTGTTCTGATGGAAGATAATAAAAGGCTGGACAGCCATGAGAGCCTGTAGTTCTGAAACTCTACGAGCTGAGGTGATGGCCAGAAGGAAAGCTGTTTTCCAGGACAAATATTGCAAATCTGATGAGGCAGCTGGCTCAAAGGGAGGCAAGGTCAGCTTTCCCAGAACGAAATTAAGATCCCAAGCAGGTATTGATTGTTTCCTTGGAGGTCTTAAATACTTAGCCCCTCTGAGGAACTGTCTTAAGAGAGGGCGAGAGAATAAAGGTGGATCAGTTTTGTATTCTGCAGAAATGGCTGAGGCATGGATTTTGATGGAGGAGAAAGAAAGCCCACTGCTTAGCAGTTCAGCCAAATATTGTAGTATTTGAGGTAAATTCAGTTTTCCAGGATCCTGTCCCTTTTTCTCATTCCAGACACAAAAACGTTTCCATTTTGTGGAGTAAGCTTTTCTAGATGGCCTTCTGGCCTCCAAAATGACATCCTGCACCTCCTTTGAGAGTAGGGCCTGTTGTGATGCTAAGGAACCTTCCATGCGGCTAGACTGAGTGTTTTTAGCTGGCTGTGAAGAGTTTTGAAGCTGTGCTGAGTCAGAAGAAGAGGCATTAGAGGCAGGGTCCATGGTGGGGAATGGGAGTCGGTACCAGTGTTGCCTTGGCCAGTCCGGAGCAATGAGAATCATCTTTGGTCTGTCTGCTCTTCAATAGAACTTTGGGCAGCAGAGGAAGAGGTGGGAAGGCATAAACTGTCACTGATGTCCAACTGAAAGAGAGCGTCCACTCTCCAGGCCTTTGGATGGAAAATCCTCGAGCAGAATTTTGTCAATTGATGATTTTTGTGGGAGGCAAAGAGATCTATGTCTGGCCTTCCCCATTCTTGGATTAATTTCTGTAAAAACTTTTGGATGCAATTTCCATTCGTGTGGATCTGTCATATTCCTGCTTAGGTTGTCTGCCAGCGTGTTTTCTTTGCCTGGCAAGTACTGCACTTGTAGTTCCATTTGTAAGTCCATGGCCATGTTCCAAAGTGACATGGCCAGTCTGCATAGGGGGTAAGAATGTGTTCCTCCTGTTTATGTACCACATAACTGTGGTGTTGTCCGTTCTTATCAATAGTTGACCTGGTTGTAGAAGGTCTTTGAAAGCTATAATAGCATTTATTACTGCTAGCATTTCTTTTTGACTGATGTGAAGGTGCTTTTCTTTTTGGGACCATTTGCCCTAAAAGCACCGATCTGTCATGCCTCGGACTACGCCTGGGGGGCGCACGACTGTTGTGATGATTTGCTTGAGGCTTGCTGAATGGAAGACCTGTGTTTGACATGCTTGAGCCCACCACAGAAATTCCTTTTGCAGACATGGAATTAGTGGTATTATTGTTTCCAAACTGTGGCTGTGTTGAGACCATATGTTTTTCAGGTACCATTGTAGTTTCCTCATATGCAGCTTTGCACATGGGATTAGTAAGATGCAAGATGCCATGAATCCCAGAGCCTGCAGGATTTTCCTTGCACTCAGCCTGGTGCAATTTGCTAGTGTTCTGAAGTATTGAATTAGTTGCCCCTGCTTCTCTGGCGTGAGGTAGGCCATCTGGGTGTTTGTGTCCAAATTGGCACCCAGGAAAATTATCTTCCGAAAGGGTATTAGCCTTGATTTCTTTTTGTTGACTGTGTATCCCAGAGAGTTCAACATTATTACATAAGCCAGATGTTTCAGAAGAATGTGCTTGCTGTCCGCTTGGATCAGGCAGTCATCCAAATAGGGGTATATTTGTATCCCTTGAAGTCTGCAGTAGGCAATTACTGATGCCAGGCATTTCGTGAATACTCTGGGCGCAGTAGATAAGCCAAAGGGCAATGCAGAGAATTGATAATGGGTTGAACCTGCAAGAAATCTGAGGTACCTTCTGCAATTTTGTCTGATTGGGACATGCAGGTATGCCTCCTTGAGGTCCAATGTTACCAGCCAAGACTCCTTGCCCAGCATGGGAAGAAGTTGCTGTAGAGTGAGCATCTTGAATTTTGGTACGAGTAGAAATGTGTTTAGGATGGATAGGTCCAAAATAGGTCTCCAATCTTTTCCCTTCCTTGGCACCAGAAATAGCCTGGAATAAAAACCTTGACCTTGTTCGTGCGTAGGTACCTCTTGAACAGCTTTCATGTTTATGAGATCTGTAATTTGCCTTTGTGCCTCTGCCCTTTGTGTGGCAGGTTTGGCATGCCTCTCACTTTTGGAAGGGTGTGAAAATGGAATTTGTAGCCTCTGTTTATAATGCCCAGGATCCATTTGTCCTTTGTGACAACATGCCAATTTTTTGAAAATAATGCCAGCTTTCCTCCTAAAGGGGCTGCCATTTGAGACTTGGTTGGCATGCAAAGGGGAAAGTCATTGGGTTTGCTTTCTGAAAGATTGCGAGTTATCCTCACCACCTCTTTGTGTAGGAGCTTGCCATTGTCTGCCTCTAAACGATCCTTGGGCTTGTCCTCTGCCCCTCGGGCGCCTGTATCTGCCTCTCTGGGGTCTGTCCGTGGCAGGAAAGGACCAGTGTTTGGAAGGCCAATTTCTACTAAAGCGTGGGGGTTGTACCTGTAGAAATTCTTTCACAGTTTGCATTGATTTAGCCTTTTCCTCCATTTTCCTTAACACCTCCTCAGCATTAGCACCAAATAGTACATTCTTTTGAAGAGGGGCGTCTAGTAATTTAGCTTTGACATGATCAGGCAAGGCTTGTTCCTTGAGCCAGGCATGCCTACGTATGACTGATCCTATAACAGCAGCTCTACATGAGGCCTCTAGAGCATCAAAACCACATTCTAAGGTAGGCTTACCCACTTGTTCTGCACTATGCATCAAATCCTGCAACTCCTTCAAGTCTGGTTGTTCAGGTTGTGACATTTTACTTTTCAATTGTGATGACAAAAACTGTTGGTATTTTAGCATATGAAACTGACAGTTTAAGGCCCTCATGGATAAGGTAGCCGAGGTATATACCTTTTTTCCCCACCTTTCTAAGGATCTGGAGTCTCTCTCAAAAGGTAATGGATTTTCAGCAATGGAGGCCTTAACTCCCTTGGGGCCCTGTGAGATGGTTTCTGGGTCAGCAGCATGGCTTTTGTACAGAAATTGGTGCGAGTCAGGAACCCTGTAGTACCTGTCGGGCTTAACTGGAGCTGGAGGTAGAGAGTCCGGGTTAAGGCAAGCCTCCGAGTAAACATCATCTAGGATGTCCAAGACAGGAGGTATAGCCAGAGGCCTGTGCTGAGGTAGCAAGAGAAATTCCCTGAGCCTTTTCTTGGAATCTGAATAATCTTGGCCTTCCCAGTGGAAGTGTTCCCTTACAGTATGCAAAGTTACCCCAAATGAGTAATCCTCTGAGGGTGGGGGGGGGACAGAAGGGATCGACTCCTCCGGATCAGAGTCTTCAAAAGCGGAGTAAGAATGTTCCTGATCATCAAAGTGCTCTGAAATAATGGAGCCCTGATCAGAGGAGGGGGAATCTTCCTCCACTCTGGGCCTTTTGTCCAGTGGGGGCCGAGAACCTCTGATAAGAGTAAGTCCTCAGCCATTTTAAGCATCTGTTTCTTAGGCATGGGGCCTGGAGATGGGCCCTATGTAGCTGGTCTCAGAGTGCATGGATGCTTTAGACTTTGTGAAAGCCTTGACGGAGAAAGAAGAGGAAGGTCTGAAGACACCTTGAGTGGAGGTGGACCTGTCCACATTCTGAGTTTCAACGCCAAGAGTGGCTTCGGTATCTGTAGTCGGGGTGTGGGCCGAGGAGCCTGCGACCTTGGGCACAGGAGACACCATCAAAGAAGTGTCGTCGGTAGTCAGAGGCTGCATAGGCGCCTCGCTGAGAGCCGGACCACGTGTAGTCAGCTTTGGCGTGGTGTCGGTAGAGGCCACGGACCTTCTGTGTCGGTCCTTGTCTCTGCGTTTTTTTAGACAAAACCGGAGTCGGAGTATCCGACGACATAGTATAGTTAAATGCTTTCCCAAAATAATGCTGGGCGAACTCCGCCCGACGCTTAATAGTGCGTTTGTTGAATGTAGCACAAAAGCGACAGACCGAGACGTCGTGGTCTGGGCCTAAACAAGGTATACAGAGGGAATGGAAATCCTTATGCGGTATTTGCTTCCCACAAAAAATACAATTATTAACTTTGTCTGACATCGGTCTGAGGCAAGAAAAGTTTCCCCAACGGGGTACTTAGCTTTTAAGAAGACTTCGGTTTCCAAAATTTCGTAATCTCAAGAGCTGGCCGACCGGCACTTGCGAAATGCTTCTGCTTCGGGCACTGCGCGGCAATAAAGACTTAAGAAAATGGCGTTGGCTGGTTCCTTTATACCCCTGTCGCACTGACGTCAGGGAAGAAGCGACGACAACCGACGCCGGACCTAGACTTTTGAATTCGGCCGACCGAGGACCCGCCTGATGGCAGAACCCATCTGTTATGACTGCAGCTGTATGCACGATGAACATCTAGAGCGACCCTGCTTGCCAGGATCAGGGAAAGACCAATTCTTGGAAGGATAATGCCTACTAAACCGAGGAGGCTGAACCCGAAGGAAATCTTTTACAGCTTGCATAGATTTTGCCCTATCCTCCAGCTTCTTCAGTACCTCCTCAGCCTTATTACCACAAAGATTGTCCTTGTGCATAGGAACATCCAGCAATTTAGATTCAACAGGTTCAGAAAGAGGCTGCTCCCGGAGCCAAGCATGCCTTCTAATTATGGAACCAGTGGCTGCTGCTCTGCAGGAAGCATCCAAAGTGTCAAAACCACAATGAAGTGAATGCTTTTTAATTAAAGTGGCAGAATTCAATAAGTCTTGTAAATCTTTGTTCTCCGTCATGAAAGGAATATCTCCAAGTTCAGCCTTAATAGCCTCCAAAGTATGCTGCTGATACTTAAGCATGTGAAAAAGACAATTCACGGATCCGATGGCAAGAGTTGCAGAGGTATAGACTTTTTATCCCATCTGTCCAAGGCCCTAGACTCCTTATCAGAAAGCAAAGGGTTTTTACCAATAGTAGCTATAACACCCTTGGAACCTAGAGAAATAATTTTTGCATCAGCAGTAGGGTTTTTAAAAAGGAATTTAGATTCAGGAAAGTACAGTTGTGCACACTTAACATAAATGTACATGTTAGAGTGTATTCACTGTTGCAGTCATTACATTTGGGTCATCTGCTTGTAGGTAGCCCTCAGTCGGCCTGATTAAAAAAGTCTTGGGTCCTGCATCAGTTGTCCCATCTTCCACAACGTCAGGTCGTCGGGGGTATAAAAAATGCAGCAGACACCATTACATCAGTTTTTCTTGCCCCAGATGTCAGGTGTCCCTCTAATACGAAGCAATTAAATATAAAGTACAATAATATACCTCCAACAAAAAAACAAATACACCAAAACGGCTTTTAAACATAGTAAAGGAAAGAAGAGGTATAGCCAAAAGAAGTTAGGGGGCTGGAGGGAGGGTAACCAGGACTGCAACAGTGAATACACTCCAACATCTACATTTATAGTAAGTGTACACAACTGTACTATGTTCTTTGTGTTTCACTGTTGCAGTCATTACATTTGGGTAGATTCCCAAAGCTATGGTTGGGAGGAGGAGGAATTTAGATAGCATTAGGACCAGCTAGAAGTCCCTGCAAGACTGCAGTGGCGAAGCCAGCTCTGGATTAGAGAAAATTGGCAAATGATAATGCTTGGTGAATGTACAGAACTCCAGGTAGCAGCTTCTAGAATGTCCCTGGTAGGGACACCTCTGAGAAAGGCTGTAAAGGTAGATGCAGCCCTGGTGGAATGAGGTCTGATCCCCTGGGGGATATGTTTTCCATGGTGCTTATAGCAGAAATGAATGAAATGGTTCATCCATTTAGAAATGGTTTGCTTTGAAATAGCCTTCCCCTCTGCCCCTACAACAAATGCCACCAGCAGTTCAGATTTCCTTTGAGGTTTAGTCCTGTCCAAGTAGAATCAAAGTTGTCTGTGCACATCTAAGGAATGCAATATCCGTTCCCCTTTATTCTGTGGATTGGGAAAGAAGGTTGGCAAATGAATGGACTGATTAAGAGCCACACTGGATACCACCTTGGGCATGAAGGATGGATGGACTCTGAGGAACACCCTGTCTACATGAAAGATGAAAGTCTCCACTGCCATAAGGGCATGCAATTCAGATACCCTTCTGTCTGAAGTAATTGCTACAAGGAAAGCTGTTTACCAAGAAAGAAATTTTAAGTCTGCAGTAGCAGCTGGCTCGAAAGGAGGTACAGAGTTTCTCCAAGACAAAGAAAAGGTCCCAGGCTGGGGTTGTAGCTCTCCTGGGTGGTCTCAAATTTTTTGCCCCTCTGAGGAGCTGCTTGAGCAGTGGATATGAGAAGAGGGGAGACAGAAACTGACACAGGACCCAAGACTTTGGAATTCAGAATGACTGAGGGCAACCTGCCAACAGATAACCCAAATATAATGACTGCAACAGTGAAACACTAAGAACATCTAGGGTTACAGTTACAGACACTGAGCCCAGTGCTTGACGGCCTAGATGAGGTGTTGCGTTCCTGCTGCTGATGTAGCTTTTGTACCTGACCTCTGATTTTCTGTAATCTTACTCAAAACTTCAATAGCTTCTCTTCCCCTAGTATTTAGAAGGGCTGCTATGAACTCTAAATTTTGAGCTGGGGTCAATTTCAATTTTTTGTAATTTACAGTTATTTCCAGATAAGAATAAAGGTGAAGTACATGGTCTCTTGTTTCTACCAAATGATGCCTGATCAGAGCAGTAATGAGCCAATCATTCAATACAGAAACACTAGTAAAGCCCTGCAATCCCAAGTGAGCTGCTACTACTGCCATACATTTGGTGAACACCTTAGGGGCTGTGGTGAGGACAAAGGCAGAACTTTTGAACTGATAGCGATTGGCTCCCAGCCAGAAGCTTCTGGATAGTTTGGCCATTTTGATATGAATACTCATCCTGAATATCCACTGAGCACATCCAGTCATCTTTTTCCCCAAAAAAGAAAGAATGAACTATACCTTGACCCCTTGGAATTTGGTTTGACAAACTGGTTTAGTATACTTGGATCCAAAATTGGTCTCCAATCCCTGAACCTTGAGTAAACGCCGGACTTTCTCTGGTCTGGTGGGACATCTTGGAGGACTCTTTCTAGCAGTTTATGTATTTCCAAAACTGCTTGTTCCTTCTGACTGGGTGGAACATCGGGGGATTTTCCTGCATACAGGGGGAGGAAAAGAAAAGGGAATGGTGTAGCTTCTGGGTATGATCCTCTGCACCCAGGTATCTGATGTTATTTGTAGCCAGGTATTTTGGTGCAGGTATACAAAAAAAAAAAAAAAAAAAAAGTGTCCCCCAGCTTCCTCCAAAGGAAGATGATCGGGCCTCCTTTCAGGAGGACGGATAGGGTTTGCCAGAAAAAGAAGCCTTTAAAACCCTGGTTCTGCTGGCCACCACTGCTGCGTGGATTGGTGTCTTCCATTAACCGCCCCCCTCTGCTCCTCGGAAAACTGCCTCCACGTATGCCCTGTAAAGGCCCTTGGGACTTTATGAACATTTTTCAACCTCTTCAATTTCTAAAGAATGGTCATTGAGGAGTGGACAAAAATAAGCTCACAGCAGAAAGGTGCTTGCCATCCTCCTCACACTAGATAAGGTTTCTCTAACTTTCGGCCCTTACATGGATGATCCGTGAAAGGGTGCATTGATGAGCGAAGACTTAAATGGCTCTGCAAAGTCACATAAGTGCATCCAGACATGTCTCCTAATGGCAACACCCGAACCACCACTCTGGTGGTCCTTTTGACTGCATGAGCAATGAGCCTCATGTACAAATTCGACAGACTCCAAGGTAGCCAGCAAAGAAGCCACCTTTTCTTGGATGTCATCAAAAACAATTGCTGCAAGGGTCTCCAACAACTCCTTAAAACAGATCCTCTGAAGTCTGGTGAAATGTGCCAAAAAATTCAAGGATTGTAAAGGAAATGCAGAAAATACATAGACCTGCTTCACAAATCTATCCATCACCCAGGACTCTTAAGTAGAAAGATAAAGGACCTTTGGCCATTTCCTTCTTTGTGGCTGCCACCACAATGGCATCAACAGTTAAACCCTTTATCCCAGAACTATTTGTCTTCAGGGGCAGAAAGAATTTTGTTAAGTCTCCGGGGGATAGGTTCAATAATATCAGGGCCGTCCATATCCGCGGAGATCAAATGAATGAGCTTGTCAGTGGGTGAAGTCACCCAGGAAATAGAGGGTCTGGTGCTGAAAGCCTGCAGTATATGGACTCCTCTGAAGAGGGATTTAGAGACTTCCAGCCACCCTCAGTGGATTTAGAGACTTCCAGCCACCCTCAGTTTCAATATTTCCAGGATGATCCCAAAGAATATATTAATATGATTATCTCCTCTTCTGAACAGTTAAAACACAGCTTCATGATAAATTGTATTATGTTTAGTCAATATCTTGTGTTATATACTCTTTATACCTGTAACCACTTTTAGCTATACTTCCTTAGTTATTATTAATGTAGTTGATCTCATGTATTTACTTCTGTAGATATATACTGTTATTGAAGTTTGGAGCTTATCTCCCCGGGCCTCTACTGAAAATGGACATATATCCAGCTAGACTAGCCCAGTCAACAAATGTAAAATAAATAAAATAAAATAAATAAAATAAAAATAATCGGGAGGGGACCTTGGGAATCCCTCCATTCACCACAGTCTGTATCTTTGGCGACAGATTCCTCTGGGGATTCCAACTGCCTCCTTTTACACTTTCTTCTTAGGGACCTCCTCAGCGGGATGATCTGGAGAGGTTTCAGAAGAAGTGACAACTGCTGCCTGGGACTCCTGTAGTCTTGACACTTGCTGACTCAGTGAAAGTGCTGGCTGAATATCTGGGTGTGAAGAGGAAAGGGACGATGGCTCTGAAAAGGACTGTTAGACAGTGGCTAACAGGGCTCTCTCCACAGCCACAAAGGCTGGACCCCCCGAACAGAGAAGAGAGCCCAAAACAGAAGTCTACCTTGGAACCGTGGTCACTTTCCACTCCAAAGAGACAGTCCCAGAGACTGAAACCAGAGCAGATTTGCTCCATGCCAAGGCTACAAAGTACAAAGATGGCTCCAAAAAAATCTACTCATCCCTCAGAGCTAGCAAGGCAGACTCGACCCAGAGAGGCCTCCAAATCTGAAATGGCAGAATACCTCTGAGCAGGAATCTGTTCTGGAGGACAGGGATATCTCGAACTTGCACAGTCTATGCCAGGCGGCTCGAAGCCAAAACTGCAAATACTACTAATGGAGTCAGAGGAGGAAAAACTAGAGGGGCAAAGGAAGAATAGTCTCCCACACCCAAGGGGGCTGCAGCTGATGAGGTACCCAACAAACTTCTCACCCAGAGCAATTTATTCACCAGCCTCTCCACATCCTCAGTAAAGCTTTTGGCGAAAAAAAAATGGAAATGTTGGAGGTCGATTTTGGCCTTTCTAGAAAGGGGAAAGACAGCCTACCTGCAAAGTGATCAATGGATGCTGAATACGAAGTTCTAGGTAGATTCATAAAAAAGATACATCTTCAGAATGTTCGCTTGGTGCCAAAGTAGTCAGAAATTGAAGAAAGCGAGTGCCGATAGTTTTGTTGTCAATAAGTCCAAGTGCTCCTGTACCAAAAGGAAAGGTGCCGAAGATTATGTCTGTTCCATGAAACTCAGTTCTGTATGCCCCTTTGGAACTGACGTTTTTGTAGAAGAGTGTCAGTTCAGGGGTTTCACAAAAACCTAAGGCTCCAACAGGGTTCTCTCTCTAGTTT